>NC_074666.1:88653479-88683479 GCF_029448725.1 Salvelinus fontinalis
AATGCCCTTCTTGCCTTGTCTCTCAGATCGTTCACAGCTCTGTGGAAGCTACCTGTGGTGCTGATGTTTAGGCCGAGGTATGTATAGTTTTTTGTGTGCTCTAGGGCAACGGTGTCTAGATGGAATTTGTGGTCCTGGCGACTGGACCTTTTTTGGAACACCATTATTTTGGTCTTACTGAGATTTACTGTCAGGGCCCAGGTCTGACAGAATCTGTGCAGAAGATCTAGGTGCTGCTGTAGGCCCTCCTTGGTTGGTGACAGAAGCACCAGATCATCAGCAAACAGTAGACATTTGACTTCGGATTCTAGTAGGGTGAGACCGGGTGCTGCAGACTGTTCTAGTGCCCGCGCCAATTCGTTGATATATATGTTGAAGAGGGTGGGGCTTAAGCTGCATCCCTGTCTCACCCCACGACCCTGTGTGAAGAAATGTGTGTGTTTTTTGCCAATTTTAACCGCACACTTGTTGTTTGTGTACATGGATTTTATGATGTCGTATGTTTTACCCCCAACACCACTTTCCATCAATTTGTATAGCAGACCCTCATGCCAAATTGAGTCAAAGGCTTTTTTGAAATCAACAAAGCATGAGAAGACTTTGCCTTTGTTTTGGTTTGTTTGGTTGTCAATTAGGGTGTGTAGGGTGAATACATGGTCTGTTGTACGGTAATTTGGTAAAAAGCCAATTTGACATTTGCTCAGTACATTGTTTTCATTGAGGAAATGTACGAGTCTGCTGTTAATGATAATGCAGAGTATTTTCCCAAGGTTACTGTTGACGCATATTCCACGGTAGTTATTGGGGTCAAATTTGTCTCCACTTTTGTGGATTGGGGTGATCAGTCCTTGGTTCCAAATATTGGGGAAGATGCCAGAGCTAAGGACGATGTTAAAGAGTTTTAATATAGCCAATTGGAATTTGTTGTCTGTATATTTGATCATTTCATTAAGGATACCATCAACACCACAGGCCTTTTTGGGTTGGAGGGTTTTTATTTTGTCCTGTAACTCATTCAAGGTAATTGGAGAATCCAGTGGGTTCTGGTAGTCTTTAATAGTTGATTCTAGGATTTGTATTTGATCATGTATATGTTTTTGCTCTTTATTCTTTGTTATAGAGCCAAAAAGATTGGAGAAGTGGTTTACCCATACATCTCCATTTTGGATAGATAATTCTTCGTGTTGTTGTTTGTTTAGTGTTTTCCAATTTTCCCAGAATTGGTTAGAGTCTATGGATTCTTCAATTACATTGAGCTGATTTCTGACGTGCTGTTCCTTTTTTTTCCGTAGTGTATTTCTGTATTGTTTTAGTGATTCACCATAGTGAAGGCGTAGACTCAGGTTTTCCGGGTCTCTATGTTTTTGGTTGGACAGGTTTCTCAATTTATTTCTTAGATTTTTGCATTCTTTATCAAACCATTTGTCATTGTTGTTCATTTTCTTCGGTTTTCTATTTGAGATTTTTAGATTTGATAGGGAAGCTGAGAGGTCAAATATACTGTTAAGATTTTCTACTGCCAAGTTTACACCTTCACTATTGCAGTGGAACGTTTTACCCAGGAAGTTGTCTAAAAGGGATTGAATTTGCTGTTGCCTAATTGTTTTTTGGTAGGTTTCCAAACTGCATTCCTTCCATCTATAGCATTTCTTAATGTTACTCAGTTCCTTTGGCTTTGATGCCTCATGATTGAGTATTGCTCTGTTCAAGTAGACTGTGATTTTGCTGTGGTCTGATAGGGGTGTCAGTGGGCTGACTGTGAACGCTCTGAGAGACTCTGGGTTGAGGTCAGTGATAAAGTAGTCTACAGTGCTACTGCCAAGAGATGAGCTATAGGTGTACCTACCATAAGAGTCCCCTCGAAGCCTACCATTGACTATGTACATACCCAGCGTGCGACAGAGCTGCAGGAGTTGTGACCCGTTTTTGTTGGTTATGTTGTCATAGTTGTGCCTAGGTGGGCATATGGGGGAGGGAATGCTGTCACCTCCAGGTAGGTGTTTGTCCCCCTGTGTGCTGAGGGTGTCAGGTTCCTGTCCAGTTCTGGCATTTAGGTCGCCACAGACTAATACATGTCCCTGGGCCTGGAAATGATTGATTTCCCCCTCCAGGATGGAGAAGCTGTCTTCATTAAAGTATGGGGATTCTAGTGGGGGGATATAGGTAGCACACAGGAGGACATTTTTCTCTGTTAAGATAATTTCCTTTTGAATTTCTAGCCAAATGTAAAATGTTCCTGTTTTGATTAATTTAATGGAGTGAGTTAGGTCTGCTCTATACCAAATTAGCATTCCCCCAGAGTCCCTTCCCTGTTTCACACCTGGTAGTTTGGTGGATGGGACTACCAGCTCTCTGTAACCTAGAGGGCAACCAGTGGGTCCGTCTCCTCTGTACCAGGTTTCTTGCAGGATGACAATGTCTGCATTACCGATTTCTTTGGTGAAGTCCGGGTTCCTGCTCTTTAGGCCAAAGGCAGATGACCTCAGACCTTGGATATTCCAGGATGATATAGTGAAGGCTTTTTGTTCCATAAAGTGTCCAATGTTGTTGGTCGGGGTTTGGCCTCAGGCCAGTAAGTGTGAGCAGAGCCTGCTGAGCATCTGGTACATGCCGTTGGCTTGGGCGAGTGTAAGAGTGGGGGTTGGGCCTGTTTGCCCGCTCACTACCTGGGCGTATGTGTGACTTCCATGTTGATGCCCTCTTTGCGGGGGTGGGGTGCATGGGGTGGGCAGGAGTGGCATGGGTCTGATCTGAGGGGGCCTAAATTGGGTGTGGGCATGGTTGATGTGGGGGGGGTGTGTAGGTCCAGGGGGGGGTCCTGGAGGTCTTGGAGGGTGTCTCGCTGGTCTGGGTGGGGTGTCTATTGATCTGTTGCTCCTGTGTGAAGTGTTGGGGCTTCGTTTGAGAGCGATGTCCTTTAGAGTCCGGGCAAAGGTGGGCACTGCTGCCTTGTAGAGGTGGACCTGGTCATAGAGGCTGTTCAAGTCCAGGGTGGAGTGGTGTGCCAGAAAAACATTTGGTTTTGAGGCACAGTCACGGGAAATGCTTGCGTTTACCCGCTGTATTGTAGCAGGGTGGAAGTCTTTTCGTGGTAGCAGGGTGGAGATAACCACTTGTGCGTTGGGGAAAGTAGAAGAAGCTTTTTCAATCACTCCCTTCAGTGCTGTGGCCACCCTTTCCTGCTGTGCTCTCAGGTCGTTTGTGCCTGTGTGTATTATTATGTGGCTAGGTGAGCCTAGTTTGTCCTCAGACAGAAGGTCTAGGGCGCGCTGGGTGTTTGGACACCAGAGTTTAGACACACTGTGTTTGGGAAAAAGTATTTTTTCTTCTATATATTTCCCATTTGAGTCCATAAGAAGGACAATCTGTGTCTTGTGTTTGTCCTCAGTGGGTGTGGGGGGGTTGTCAGGAGGGCTATCAGGGTGGCTGACAGGGGGGGGGGCTCAGAGGGGGTGAGAGCTGCTGGGCTTGGGGTTTTTCTTTTGTCTGTTCTGTTGTGATGTCGTTTCTATGGTCAGGGTCTGGTGTGGACTGTTCTGCTGTGGTGTCGAGACTTTTGTAGGGTGCTGAGGTGGGCTGTTCTGCTGGCGTCTCTGTGGGGATGGCCACCTCCCTAGTGGGTTGTTCTCTGTCACATGCCATCCCCCTCAACCTCTCCTCCAGCAGTCTGATCCTCTCCTCCATCCCCCTCTCCCTCTCCTCCTGTAGTCTGATCCTCTCCTCCATCCCCCTCTCCCTCTCCTCCTGTAGTCTGATCCTCTCCTCTAGTGCTCTGTTCTTCTCCTGCTCCTGCTCTTTCTCCTGTTGATGTTGTCTCACCACTGTCCATAGTGCAGATATGTCTCTCTCCACCTCCAGCTCTCCAGGTCTGGTTAAGGGGGTGTTGTTGTGCTGGACTGTTGTCTGGGTCTGTGCTGACTGGAGTGTGATCACCTGCTGTTCCAGCTCCACCTGCCTTACCTCCAGCTGGGTGAATTTATCCTTCGTTTCAATGAGGGAGAAGTACTCTGTACTGGGAGGTTGACTATCTGCTGAGGGTTGCTCGTCTGTGGGGTTATATGGTGAAGAGGTTTGGTCTGACCCACTTGGGGTGGGGGTATCCTTATCAAGGGAGAGCTTCTCCTGCTGGGCTAATTCTTTGATTAGGTGAAAGTCCAGCTGAAACTGTTTGTGGTTGCCCTGTACAATTACTGTTCCAGACTTATAGAGATTTATATTAGCTGACTCCTCGTCCTCGTTGTCAAGAATCCTGAGTTTCCACCCCTCGTTAACCCCCCCTCTCTTAACAGAGGGGTAGTGTGCTAATATAGCACTGTGCCATGCCTGGGGATGGTTTGTGTGGAAGATAAGGTTGCTGATGTTCCCATTTTTGTAATAGTCAGCAAAAAGTGTCTCTTGATTTTCCATAAGGAGCTTCATTTTGTGATCTTTTCTTGTCTTATCATTTTTTACATGCACAGGGTACTGTATTTTAATTACTTCTGAACAGCGGGAGGCAGCTTCCAAGGCCTCTCCATTTGTTTGGGGTAGACTATTCGACTCTCCTGCCATTGTTGGGCTAATGGGCTTTGACACCTCTCACTTGACACTTAAGTGCTAGTTGAAGCTGTATCAAGCTTGGCAGAGTTATGTTACTATTCAGTCCTTATAAAGTAGTGTCATGTATTTTTCTTCTTGGCTTTTGGGAATAAAATATAGTTTCAGACTAGACATTACTCACTCAGTTCCAGGTTGGGTGGTGTTCTCAGGTTTCTGTTGTTTTCCAGATAATTTGCTGTATAGAATAATTAATCCTTGGTAGATGTGAACCATTCAGGTGATTCCGTAAATCCTTCCAAAATCAGGTTGTAGGTTTTGAGTTTTGATTTGAAGTGAGGGTTATGTTGTAGAGGGCAGCATCCTGTATGTGTCCTGGTGACATAGTGAGGGTTATGTTGTAGAGGGTAGCATCCTGTATGTGTCCTGGTGACATAGTGTTGTAGAGGGTAGCATCCTGTATGTGTCCTGGTGACATAGTGTTGTAGAGGGTAGCATCCTGTATGTGTCCTGGTGACATAGTGTTGTAGAGGGTAGCATCCTGTATGTGTCCTGGTGACATAGTGTTGTAGAGGGTAGCATCCTGTATGTGTCCTGGTGACATAGTGTTGTAGAGGGTAGCATCCTGTATGTGTCCTGGTGACATAGTGTTGTAGAGGGTAACATCCTGTATGTGTCCTGGTGACATAGTGTTGTAGAGGGTAACATCCTGTATGTGTCCTGGTGACATAGTGTTGTAGAGGGTAACATCCTGTATGTGTTCTGGTGACATAGTGTTGTAGAGGGTAACATCCTGTATGTGTCCTGGTAACATAGTGTTGTAGAGGGTAACATCCTGTATGTGTCCTGGTGACATAGTGTTGTAGAGGGTAGCATCCTGTATGTGTCCTGGTGACATAGTGTTGTAGAGGGTAGCATCCTGTATGTGTCCTGGTGACATAGTGTTGTAGAGGGTAGCATCCTGTATGTGTCCTGGTAACATAGTGTTGTAGAGGGTAACATCCTGTATGTGTCCTGGTAACATAGTGTTGTAGAGGGTAACATCCTGTATGTGTCCTGGTAACATAGTGTTGTAGAGGGTAACATCCTGTATGTGTCCTGGTAACATAGTGTTGTAGAGGGTAACATCCTGTATGTGTCCTGGTAACATAGTGTTGTAGAGGGTAACATCCTGTATGTGTCCTGGTGACATAGTGTTGTAGAGGGTAACATCCTGTATGTGTCCTGGTGACATAGTGTTGTAGAGGGTAGCATCCTGTATGTGTTCTGGTGACATAGTGAGGGTTATGTTGTAGAGGGTAGCATCCTGTATGTGTCCTGGTGACATAGTGTTGTAGAGGGTAGCATCCTGTATGTGTTCTTGACAAAAAATCCAAGTTTATCTAACTCTAAATGTATCTTTTTTAAAGAAAATGCAGGAAAGTGCAGGAGCTCATCTGACCCTGACCTCTCTGTCTCTGTCTCTGTCTCTGTCTCTGTCTCTGTCTCTGTCTCTGTCTCTGTCTCTGTCTCTCTCTCTCTGTATCTCTCTCTATCTATCTGTATCTCTCTCTCTCTCTCTCTCTCTGTCTCTCTGTCTCTGTCTCTGTCTCTCTCTCTCTCTCTCTCTCTCTCTCTCTCTCTCTGTCTCTCTCTCTCTCTCTCCTCTCTCTGTCTCTCTCTCTCTCTCTCTCTCTCTCTCTCTCTCTCTGTCTCTCTCTCTCTCTCTCTCTCTCTCTCTCCTCTCTCTCTCTCTCTCTCTCTCTCTCTCTCTCTCTCTCTCTCTCTCTCTCTCTCTCTCTCTCTGTCTCTCTGTCTCTGTCTCTCTCTCACACGCTTTCTCGCGCTCGTTCTCTCTCTCTTTCTCTCTCTCAAGCTCTCTCGCTCTCCCTCTGTCGCTCTCTCTCTCTCTCTCTCTTTCTCTCTCTCATGCTCTCTCTCTCTCTCATGCTCTCTCCCTCACGCTCTCTCTGCTCCTCTCCCCCCTCCCTCTCTCTCTCTCTCCCCCCCTCTCTCTCTCTCTCTCTCTCTCTCTCTCTCTCTCTCTCTCTCTCTCTCTCTCTCTCTCATTTCTCTCTCTCAGCTCTCTCTCCCTCTCTCTCCTTCTCCCTCTCCCCCCCTCTCAATTTAAAGGGATTTATTGGCATGGGAAAAACATGTTTACATTGCCAAAGCAAGTGAAATAGATAATAAACAAAAGTGAAATAAACAATAAAAAATTATCAATAAACTCACAAAAGTTCCAAAAGAATAAAGAAGTTTCAAATGTCATATTAGGTCTCTATAACGATGTGCAAATAGTTACATGAAAGTAGAAAAGGGAACAGAGCCCCAGGACCAGCTTGCTTATAGGACTCTTCTCAGCTTCATCTCCCTGTAGGGGATGGCTTTGTTGTGGAAGGTTTGGGAATCACTTCCTTTTAGGTGGTTTTCTGCATTATTTGGGGTTTGTCCCATTTTGTGAATTCTTGGTTGGTGAGCGGATCCCAGACCTCAACCATAAAGGGTATTGGGTTCCATAACTGAGTTAAGCATTTTTGTCTTGCCTTGTCTCTCAGGTCGTTCACAGCTTTGTGGAACTTACCTGTGGCACTGATGTTTAGGCCAAGGTAGATATAGTTTTGTGTGGTCTAGAGCAATGTTGTCTGGATTCTCTCTAACTCCCTGTAACTCTGTAACTCTCTCTAACTCTCTCTAACTCTCTGTAACTCTCTGTAACTCTCTCTAACTCTCTCTAACTCTCTGTAACTCTCTCTAACTCTCTCTAACTCTCTCTAACTCTCTCTAACTCTCTCTAACTCTCTGTAACTCTCTGTAACTCTCTGTAACTCTCTCTAACTCTCTAACTCTCTGTAACTCTGTAACTCTCTGTAACTCTCTC
Organism: Salvelinus fontinalis; assembly: GCF_029448725.1. Classification (NCBI taxonomy): domain Eukaryota; kingdom Metazoa; phylum Chordata; class Actinopteri; order Salmoniformes; family Salmonidae; genus Salvelinus; species Salvelinus fontinalis. The sequence goes on from NC_074666.1 coordinate 88,660,876, forward strand.
TAACTCTCTCTAACTCTCTCTAACTCTCTGTAACTCTCTGTAACTCTCTGTAACTCTCTCTAACTCTCTCTAACTCTCTCTAACTCTCTGTAACTCTCTGTAACTCTCTGTAACTCTCTCTAACTCTCTAACTCTCTGTAACTCTGTAACTCTCTGTAACTCTCTGTAACTCTCTCTAACTCTCTCTAACTCTCTGTAACTCTCTGTAACTCTCTGTAACTCTCTGTAACTCTCTCTAACTCTCTCTAACTCTCTCTAACTCTCTGTAACTCTCTGTAACTCTCTGTAACTCTCTGTAACTCTCTCTAACTCTCTCTAACTCTCTCTAACTCTCTGTAACTCTCTGTAACTCTCTGTAACTCTCTGTAACTCTCTCTAACTCTCTCTAACTCTCTCTAACTCTCTCTAACTCTCTCTAACTCTGTAACTCTCTCTAACTCTCTCTAACTCTGTAACTCTCTCTAACTCTCTCTAACTCTCTCTAACTCTCTCTAACTTTCTCTAACTCTCTCTAACTCTCTGCAACTCTCTGTAACTCTCTGTAACTCTCTGTAACTCTCTGTAACTCTCTGTAACTCTCTCTAACTCTCTCTAACTCTCTGTAACTATCTCTAACTCTCTCTAACTCTCTGTAACTCTCTCTAACTCTCTCTAACTCTCTCTAACTCTCTCTAACTCTCTCTAACTCTGTAACTCTCTCTAACTCTCTCTAACTCTGTAACTCTCTCTAACTCTCTCTAACTCTCTCTAACTCTCTCTAACTTTCTCTAAATCTCTCTAACTCTCTGCAACTCTCTGTAACTCTCTGTAACTCTCTCTAACTCTCTGCAACTCTCTGTAACTCTCTGTAACTCTCTGTAACTCTCTGTAACTCTCTAACTCTCTCTAACTCTCTGTAACTCTCTCTAACTCTCTCTAACTCTCTCTAACTCTCTGCAACTCTCTGTAACTCTCTGTAACTCTCTGTAACTCTCTCTAACTCTAACTCTCTCTAACTCTGTAACTTTCTCTAACTCTCTGTAACTCTCTGTAACTCTCTCTAACTCTCTCTAACTCTCTCTAACTCTCTGCAACTCTCTGTAACTCTCTGTAACTCTCTGTAACTCTCTCTAACTCTCTCTAACTCTAACTCTCTCTAACTCTGTAACTTTCTCTAACTCTCTGTAACTCTCTGTAACTCTCTCTAACTCTCTATAACTCTGTAACTTTCTCTAACTCTCTGTAACTCTCTGTAACTCTCTGTAACTCTCTGTAACTCTCTCTAACTCTGTAACTTTCTCTAACTCTCTGTAACTCTCCAACTCTCTGTAACTCTCTGTAACTCTCTGTAACTCTCTGTAACTCTCTGTAACTCTCTGTAACTCTCTGTAACTCTCTGTAACTCTCTGTAACTCTCTCTAACTCTCTGTAACTCTCTGTAACTCTCTCTAACTCTCTGTAACTCTCTCTAACTCTCTCTAACTCTCTCTAACTCTCTCTAACTCTCTGTAACTCTCTGTAACTCTCTGTAACTCTCTCTAACTCTCTCTAACTCTCTGCAACTCTCTGTAACTCTCTGTAACTCTCTGTAACTCTCTCTAACTCTCTCTAACTCTAACTCTCTCTAACTCTGTAACTTTCTCTAACTCTCTGTAACTCTCTGTAACTCTCTGTAACTCTCTCTAACTCTCTCTAACTCTCTGCAACTCTCTGTAACTCTCTGTAACTCTCTGTAACTCTCTCTAACTCTCTCTAACTCTAACTCTCTCTAACTCTGTAACTTTCTCTAACTCTCTGTAACTCTCTGTAACTCTCTCTAACTCTCTATAACTCTGTAACTTTCTCTAACTCTCTGTAACTCTCTGTAACTCTCTGTAACTCTCTGTAACTCTCTCTAACTCTGTAACTTTCTCTAACTCTCTGTAACTCTCCAACTCTCTGTAACTCTCTGTAACTCTCTGTAACTCTCTGTAACTCTCTGTAACTCTCTGTAACTCTCTGTAACTCTCTAACTCTCTGTAACTCTCTGTAACTCTCTCTAACTCTCTCTAACTCTCTCTAACTCTCTCTAACTCTCTGTAACTCTCTGTAACTCTCTGTAACTTTCTCTAACTCTCTGTAACTCTCTCTAACTCTCTGTGTAACTCTCTCTAACTCTCTGTAACTCTCTGTAACTCTCTGTAACTCTCTCTAACTCTGTAACTCTCTCTAACTCTCTCTAACTCTGTAACTCTCTGTAACTCTGTAACTCTCTGTAACTCTCTGTAACACTCTCTAACTCTCTCTAACTCTCTGTAACTCTCTCTAACTCTCTAACTCTCTGTAACTCTCTGTAACTCTCTCCAACTCTCTGTAACTCTCTGTAACTCTCTGTAACTCTCTGTAACTCTCTCTAACTCTCTCTAACTCTCTCTAACTCTGTAACTTTCTCTAACTCTCTGTAACTCTCTCTAACTCTCTCTAACTCTCTCCAACTCTCTCTAACTCTGTAACTCTCTGTAACTCTCTGTAACTCTCTGTAACTCTGTAACTCTCTGTAACTCTCTCCAACTCTCTCTAACTCTGTAACTCTCTCTAACTCTCTGTAACTCTCTCTAACTCTCTGTAACTCTCTCTAAATCTCTCTAACTCTCTCTAACTCTGTAACTCTCTCTAACTCTCTGTAACTCTCTGTAACTCTATGTAACTCTCTGAAACTCTCTCTAACTCTCTCTAACTCTCTCTAACTCTCTCTAACTCTCTCTAACTCTGTAACTCTCTCTAACTCTCTCTAACTCTGTAACTCTCTCTAACTCTCTCTAACTCTCTCTAACTCTCTCTAACTTTCTCTAACTCTCTCTAACTCTCTGCAACTCTCTGTAACTCTATGTAACTCTCTCTAACTCTCTGCAACTCTCTGTAACTCTCTGTAACTCTCTGTAACTCTCTGTAACTCTCTGTAACTCTCTAACTCTCTCTAACTCTCTGTAACTCTCTCTAACTCTCTCTAACTCTCTCTAACTCTCTGCAACTCTCTGTAACTCTCTGTAACTCTCTGTAACTCTCTCTAACTCTCTCTAACTCTAACTCTCTCTAACTCTGTAACTTTCTCTAACTCTCTGTAACTCTCTGTAACTCTCTCTAACTCTCTCTAACTCTCTCTAACTCTCTGCAACTCTCTGTAACTCTCTGTAACTCTCTGTAACTCTCTGTAACTCTCTCTAACTCTAACTCTCTCTAACTCTGTAACTTTCTCTAACTCTCTGTAACTCTCTGTAACTCTCTCTAACTCTCTATAACTCTGTAACTTTCTCTAACTCTCTGTAACTCTCTGTAACTCTCTGTAACTCTCTCTAACTCTCTCTAACTCTGTAACTTTCTCTAACTCTCTGTAACTCTCCAACTCTCTGTAACTCTCTGTAACTCTCTGTAACTCTCTGTAACTCTCTGTAACTCTCTGTAACTCTCTGTAACTCTCTGTAACTCTCTCTAACTCTCTCTAACTCTCTGTAACTCTCTGTAACTCTCTCTAACTCTCTGTAACTCTCTCTAACTCTCTCTAACTCTCTCTAACTCTCTCTAACTCTCTGTAACTCTCTGTAACTCTCTGTAACTCTCTCTAACTCTCTCTAACTCTCTGCAACTCTCTGTAACTCTCTGTAACTCTCTGTAACTCTCTGTAACTCTCTCTAACTCTAACTCTCTCTAACTCTGTAACTTTCTCTAACTCTCTGTAACTCTCTGTAACTCTCTCTAACTCTCTCTAACTCTCTCTAACTCTCTGCAACTCTCTGTAACTCTCTGTAACTCTCTGTAACTCTCTCTAACTCTCTCTAACTCTAACTCTCTCTAACTCTGTAACTTTCTCTAACTCTCTGTAACTCTCTGTAACTCTCTCTAACTCTCTATAACTCTGTAACTTTCTCTAACTCTCTGTAACTCTCTGTAACTCTCTGTAACTCTCTCTAACTCTCTCTAACTCTGTAACTTTCTCTAACTCTCTGTAACTCTGTAACTCTCTGTAACTCTCTGTAACTCTCTGTAACTCTCTGTAACTCTCTGTAACTCTCTGTAACTCTCTGTAACTCTCTCTAACTCTCTGTAACTCTCTGCAACTCTCTGTAACTCTCTGTAACTCTCTCTAACTCTCTGCAACTCTCTGTAACTCTCTGTAACTCTCTGTAACTCTCTGTAACTCTCTGTAACTCTCTAACTCTCTCTAACGCTCTGTAACTCTCTCTAACTCTCTCTAACTCTCTCTAACTCTCTGCAACTCTCTGTAACTCTCTGTAACTCTCTGTAACTCTCTCTAACTCTCTCTAACTCTAACTCTCTCTAACTCTGTAACTTTCTCTAACTCTCTGTAACTCTCTGTAACTCTCTGTAACTCTCTCTAACTCTCTCTAACTCTCTCTAACTCTCTGCAACTCTCTGTAACTCTCTGTAACTCTCTGTAACTCTCTCTAACTCTCTCTAACTCTAACTCTCTCTAACTCTGTAACTTTCTCTAACTCTCTGTAACTCTCTGTAACTCTCTCTAACTCTCTATAACTCTGTAACTTTCTCTAACTCTCTGTAACTCTCTGTAACTCTCTGTAACTCTCTCTAACTCTCTCTAACTCTGTAACTTTCTCTAACTCTCTGTAACTCTCCAACTCTCTGTAACTCTCTGTAACTCTCTGTAACTCTCTGTAACTCTCTGTAACTCTCTGTAACTCTCTGTAACTCTCTGTAACTCTCTCTAACTCTCTGTAACTCTCTCTAACTCTCTCTAACTCTCTCTAACTCTCTCTAACTCTCTGTAACTCTCTGTAACTCTCTCTAACTCTCTCTAACTCTCTGCAACTCTCTGTAACTCTCTGTAACTCTCTGTAACTCTCTCTAACTCTCTCTAACTCTCTCTAACTCTGTAACTTTCTCTAACTCTCTGTAACTCTCTGTAACTCTCTGTAACTCTCTGTAACTCTCTGTAACTCTCTCTAACTCTCTCTAACTCTCTGCAACTCTCTGTAACTCTCTGTAACTCTCTGTAACTCTCTCTAACTCTCTCTAACTCTAACTCTCTCTAACTCTGTAACTTTCTCTAACTCTCTGTAACTCTCTGTAACTCTCTCTAACTCTCTATAACTCTGTAACTTTCTCTAACTCTCTGTAACTCTCTGTAACTCTCTGTAACTCTCTCTAACTCTCTCTAACTCTGTAACTTTCTCTAACTCTCTGTAACTCTCCAACTCTCTGTAACTCTCTGTAACTCTCTGTAACTCTCTGTAAGTCTCTGTAACTCTCTGTAACTCTCTGTAACTCTCTCTAACTCTCTGTAACTCTCTGTAACTCTCTCTAACTCTCTGTAACTCTCTCTAACTCTCTCTAACTCTCTCTAACTCTCTCTAACTCTCTGTAACTCTCTGTAACTCTCTGTAACTTTCTCTAACTCTCTGTAACTCTCTCTAACTCTCTGTGTAACTCTCTCTAACTCTCTGTAACTCTCTGTAACTCTCTGTAACTCTCTCTAACTCTGTAACTCTCTCTAACTCTCTCTAACTCTGTAACTCTCTGTAACTCTGTAACTCTCTGTAACTCTCTGTAACACTCTCTAACTCTCTCTAACTCTCTGTAACTCTCTCTAACTCTGTAACTCTCTGTAACTCTCTCCAACTCTCTGTAACTCTCTGTAACTCTCTGTAACTCTCTGTAACTCTCTCTAACTCTCTCTAACTCTCTCTAACTCTGTAACTTTCTCTAACTCTCTGTAACTCTCTCTAACTCTCTCTAACGCTCTCCAACTCTCTCTAACTCTGTAACTCTCTGTAACTCTCTGTAACTCTCTGTAACTCTGTAACTCTCTGTAACTCTCTCCAACTCTCTCTAACTCTGTAACTCTCTCTAACTCTCTGTAACTCTCTCTAACTCTCTGTAACTCTCTCTAAATCTCTCTAACTCTCTCTAACTCTGTAACTCTCTCTAACTCTCTGTAACTCTCTGTAACTCTCTGTAACTCTCTGTAACTCTCTGTAACTCTCTCTAACTCTCTCTAACTCTCTCTAACTCTCTCTAACTCTGTAACTCTCTCTAACTCTCTCTAACTCTGTAACTCTCTCTAACTCTCTCTAACTCTCTCTAACTCTCTCTAACTTTCTCTAACTCTCTCTAACTCTCTGCAACTCTCTGTAACTCTCTGTAACTCTCTCTAACTCTCTGCAACTCTCTGTAACTCTCTGTAACTCTCTGTAACTCTCTGTAACTCTCTCTAACTCTCTAACTCTCTCTAACTCTCTGTAACTCTCTCTAACTCTCTCTAACTCTCTCTAACTCTCTGCAACTCTCTGTAACTCTCTGTAACTCTCTGTAACTCTCTCTAACTCTCTCTAACTCTAACTCTCTCTAACTCTGTAACTTTCTCTAACTCTCTGTAACTCTCTGTAACTCTCTCTAACTCTCTCTAACTCTCTCTAACTCTCTGCAACTCTCTGTAACTCTCTGTAACTCTCTGTAACTCTCTGTAACTCTCTCTAACTCTAACTCTCTCTAACTCTGTAACTTTCTCTAACTCTCTGTAACTCTCTGTAACTCTCTCTAACTCTCTATAACTCTCTAACTCTCTGTGTAACTCTCTCTAACTCTCTGTAACTCTCTGTAACTCTCTGTAACTCTCTCTAACTCTGTAACTCTCTCTAACTCTCTCTAACTCTGTAACTCTCTGTAACTCTGTAACTCTCTGTAACTCTCTGTAACACTCTCTAACTCTCTCTAACTCTCTGTAACTCTCTCTAACTCTGTAACTCTCTGTAACTCTCTGTAACTCTCTCCAACTCTCTGTAACTCTCTGTAACTCTCTGTAACTCTCTGTAACTCTCTCTAACTCTCTCTAACTCTCTCTAACTCTGTAACTTTCTCTAACTCTCTGTAACTCTCTCTAACTCTCTCTAACTCTCTCTAACTCTCTCTAACTCTCTCTAACTCTGTAACTCTCTGTAACTCTCTGTAACTCTCTGTAACTCTGTAACTCTCTGTAACTCTCTCCAACTCTCTCTAACTCTGTAACTCTCTCTAACTCTCTGTAACTCTCTCTAACTCTCTGTAACTCTCTCTAAATCTCTCTAACTCTCTCTAACTCTGTAACTCTCTCTAACTCTCTGTAACTCTCTGTAACTCTCTGTAACTCTCTGTAACTCTCTCTAACTCTCTCTAACTCTCTCTAACTCTCTCTAACTCTCTCTAACTCTGTAACTCTCTCTAACTCTCTCTAACTCTGTAACTCTCTCTAACTCTCTCTAACTCTCTCTAACTCTCTCTAACTTTCTCTAACTCTCTCTAACTCTCTGCAACTCTCTGTAACTCTCTGTAACTCTCTCTAACTCTCTGCAACTCTCTGTAACTCTCTGTAACTCTCTGTAACTCTCTGTAACTCTCTCTAACTCTCTCTAACTCTAACTCTCTCTAACTCTGTAACTTTCTCTAACTCTCTGTAACTCTCTGTAACTCTCTCTAACTCTCTCTAACTCTCTCTAACTCTCTGCAACTCTCTGTAACTCTCTGTAACTCTCTGTAACTCTCTGTAACTCTCTGTAACTCTCTCTAACTCTCTCTAACTCTCTCTAACTCTCTGCAACTCTCTGTAACTCTCTGTAACTCTCTGTAACTCTCTCTAACTCTCTCTAACTCTAACTCTCTCTAACTCTGTAACTTTCTCTAACTCTCTGTAACTCTCTGTAACTCTCTCTAACTCTCTCTAACTCTCTCTAACTCTCTGCAACTCTCTGTAACTCTCTGTAACTCTCTGTAACTCTCTGTAACTCTCTCTAACTCTAACTCTCTCTAACTCTGTAACTTTCTCTAACTCTCTGTAACTCTCTGTAACTCTCTCTAACTCTCTATAACTCTCTAACTCTCTGTGTAACTCTCTCTAACTCTCTGTAACTCTCTGTAACTCTCTGTAACTCTCTCTAACTCTGTAACTCTCTCTAACTCTCTCTAACTCTGTAACTCTCTGTAACTCTGTAACTCTCTGTAACTCTCTGTAACACTCTCTAACTCTCTCTAACTCTCTGTAACTCTCTCTAACTCTGTAACTCTCTGTAACTCTCTGTAACTCTCTCCAACTCTCTGTAACTCTCTGTAACTCTCTGTAACTCTCTGTAACTCTCTCTAACTCTCTCTAACTCTCTCTAACTCTGTAACTTTCTCTAACTCTCTGTAACTCTCTCTAACTCTCTCTAACTCTCTCCAACTCTCTCTAACTCTGTAACTCTCTGTAACTCTCTGTAACTCTCTGTAACTCTGTAACTCTCTGTAACTCTCTCCAACTCTCTCTAACTCTGTAACTCTCTCTAACTCTCTGTAACTCTCTCTAACTCTCTGTAACTCTCTCTAAATCTCTCTAACTCTCTCTAACTCTGTAACTCTCTCTAACTCTCTGTAACTCTCTGTAACTCTCTGTAACTCTCTGTAACTCTCTCTAACTCTCTCTAACTCTCTCTAACTCTCTCTAACTCTCTCTAACTCTGTAACTGTTACGATAATCCTCCTCCTCTTCATCAGAAGAGGAGGAGCAGGGATTGAACCAAGGTGCAGCGCGTTGAAATGACATGATGAATTTATTTAACAAGACAAAACGAACTATACTTGAAAATGATACAAAATAACAAAACGAAAGTAGACAGACCTGAACGACGAACTTACATACAACGTGAAGAACGAAATGAACAGGAACAGACTACATGAAATGAACAAACCGTAAACAGTCCCGTATGGTGCAAACATTGACACGGACACAGGAGACAACCACCCACAAACAAACAGTGAGAATGCCCTACCTAAATATGACTCTTAATTAGAGACAAACGCAAACCACCTGCCTCTAATCAAGAGCCATACCAGGCAAACCAAAACCAACATAGAAACAGATAACATAGAATGCCCACCCAACCTCACGTCCTGACCAACTAACACACAAAAACTAACATAAATAGGTCAGGAACGTGACAGTAACTCTCTCTAACTCTCTCTAACTCTGTAACTCTCTCTAACTCTCTCTAACTCTCTCTAACTCTCTCTAACTTTCTCTAACTCTCTCTAACTCTCTGCAACTCTCTGTAACTCTCTGTAACTCTCTCTAACTCTCTGCAACTCTCTGTAACTCTCTGTAACTCTCTGTAACTCTCTGTAACTCTCTCTAACTCTCTAACTCTCTCTAACTCTCTGTAACTCTCTCTAACTCTCTCTAACTCTCTCTAACTCTCTGCAACTCTCTGTAACTCTCTGTAACTCTCTGTAACTCTCTCTAACTCTCTCTAACTCTAACTCTCTCTAACTCTGTAACTTTCTCTAACTCTCTGTAACTCTCTGTAACTCTCTCTAACTCTCTCTAACTCTCTCTAACTCTCTGCAACTCTCTGTAACTCTCTGTAACTCTCTGTAACTCTCTGTAACTCTCTCTAACTCTAACTCTCTCTAACTCTGTAACTTTCTCTAACTCTCTGTAACTCTCTGTAACTCTCTCTAACTCTCTATAACTCTGTAACTTTCTCTAACTCTCTGTAACTCTCTGTAACTCTCTGTAACTCTCTCTAACTCTCTCTAACTCTGTAACTTTCTCTAACTCTCTGTAACTCTCCAACTCTCTGTAACTCTCTGTAACTCTCTGTAACTCTCTGTAACTCTCTGTAACTCTCTGTAACTCTCTGTAACTCTCTGTAACTCTCTCTAACTCTCTGTAACTCTCTGTAACTCTCTCTAACTCTCTGTAACTCTCTCTAACTCTCTCTAACTCTCTCTAACTCTCTCTAACTCTCTGTAACTCTCTGTAACTCTCTGTAACTCTCTCTAACTCTCTCTAACTCTCTGCAACTCTCTGTAACTCTCTGTAACTCTCTGTAACTCTCTCTAACTCTCTCTAACTCTCTCTAACTCTAACTCTCTCTAACTCTGTAACTTTCTCTAACTCTCTGTAACTCTCTGTAACTCTCTCTAACTCTAACTCTCTCTAACTCTCTGCAACTCTCTGTAACTCTCTGTAACTCTCTGTAACTCTCTCTAACTCTCTCTAACTCTAACTCTCTCTAACTCTGTAACTCTCTCTAACTCTCTATAACTCTGTAACTTTCTCTAACTCTCTGTAACTCTCTGTAACTCTCTGTAACTCTCTCTAACTCTCTCTAACTCTGTAACTTTCTCTAACTCTCTGTAACTCTGTAACTCTCTGTAACTCTCTGTAACTCTCTGTAACTCTCTGTAACTCTCTGTAACTCTCTGTAACTCTCTGTAACTCTCTGTAACTCTCTCTAACTCTCTGTAACTCTCTGTAACTCTCTCTAACTCTCTGTAACTCTCTCTAACTCTCTCTAACTCTCTCTAACTCTCTCTAACTCTCTGTAACTCTCTGTAACTCTCTGTAACTTTCTCTAACTCTCTGTAACTCTCTCTAACTATCTGTGTAACTCTCTCTAACTCTCTGTAACTCTCTGTAACTCTCTGTAACTCTCTCTAACTCTGTAACTCTCTCTAACTCTCTCTAACTCTGTAACTCTCTGTAACTCTGTAACTCTCTGTAACTCTCTGTAACACTCTCTAACTCTCTCTAACTCTCTGTAACTCTCTGTAACTCTCTGTAACTCTCTGTAACTCTCTGTAACTCTCTGTAACTCTCTGTAACTCTCTGTAACTCTCTCTAACTCTCTCTAACTCTGTAACTTTCTCTAACTCTCTGTAACTCTCTCTAACTCTCTCTAACTCTCTCCAACTCTCTCTAACTCTGTAACTCTCTGTAACTCTCTGTAACTCTCTGTAACTCTGTAACTCTCTGTAACTCTCTCCAACTCTCTCCAACTCTCTCTAACTCTGTAACTCTCTCTAACTCTCTGTAACTCTCTCTAACTCTCTGTAACTCTCTCTAAATCTCTCTAACTCTCTCTAACTCTGTAACTCTCTGTAACTCTCTGTAACTCTCTGTAACTCTCTGTAACTCTCTCTAACTCTCTCTAACTCTCTCTAACTCTCTCTAACTCTCTCTAACTCTGTAACTCTCTGTAACTCTCTCTAACTCTGTAACTCTCTCTAACTCTCTCTAACTCTCTCTAACTCTCTCTAACTTTCTCTAACTCTCTCTAACTCTCTGCAACTCTCTGTAACTCTCTGTAACTCTCTGCAACTCTCTGTAACTCTCTGTAACTCTCTGTAACTCTCTGTAACTCTCTGTAACTCTCTAACTCTCTCTAACTCTCTGTAACTCTCTCTAACTCTCTCTAACTCTCTCTAACTCTCTGCAACTCTCTGTAACTCTCTGTAACTCTCTGTAACTCTCTCTAACTCTCTCTAACTCTAACTCTCTCTAACTCTGTAACTTTCTCTAACTCTCTGTAACTCTCTGTAACTCTCTCTAACTCTCTCTAACTCTCTCTAACTCTCTGCAACTCTCTGTAACTCTCTGTAACTCTCTGTAACTCTCTGTAACTCTCTCTAACTCTAACTCTCTCTAACTCTGTAACTTTCTCTAACTCTCTGTAACTCTCTGTAACTCTCTCTAACTCTCTATAACTCTGTAACTTTCTCTAACTCTCTGTAACTCTCTGTAACTCTCTCTAACTCTCTCTAACTCTGTAACTTTCTCTAACTCTCTGTAACTCTCCAACTCTCTGTAACTCTCTGTAACTCTCTGTAACTCTCTGTAACTCTCTGTAACTCTCTGTAACTCTCTGTAACTCTCTGTAACTCTCTCTAACTCTCTGTAACTCTCTGTAACTCTCTCTAACTCTCTGTAACTCTCTGTAACTCTCTCTAACTCTCTCTAACTCTCTCTAACTCTCTGTAACTCTCTGTAACTCTCTGTAACTCTCTCTAACTCTCTCTAACTCTCTCTAACTCTCTCTAACTCTGTAACTCTCTCTAACTCTCTCTAACTCTGTAACTCTCTCTAACTCTCTCTAACTCTCTCTAACTCTCTCTAACTTTCTCTAACTCTCTCTAACTCTCTCTAACTCTCTGCAACTCTCTGTAACTCTCTGTAACTCTCTCTAACTCTCTGCAACTCTCTGTAACTCTCTGTAACTCTCTGTAACTCTCTGTAACTCTCTCTAACTCTCTAACTCTCTCTAACTCTCTGTAACTCTCTCTAACTCTCTCTAACTCTCTCTAACTCTCTGCAACTCTCTGTAACTCTCTGTAACTCTCTGTAACTCTCTGTAACTCTCTCTAACTCTAACTCTCTCTAACTCTGTAACTTTCTCTAACTCTCTGTAACTCTCTGTAACTCTCTCTAACTCTCTCTAACTCTCTCTAACTCTCTGCAACTCTCTGTAACTCTCTGTAACTCTCTGTAACTCTCTGTAACTCTCTCTAACTCTAACTCTCTCTAACTCTGTAACTTTCTCTAACTCTCTGTAACTCTCTGTAACTCTCTCTAACTCTCTATAACTCTGTAACTTTCTCTAACTCTCTGTAACTCTCTGTAACTCTCTCTAACTCTCTCTAACTCTCTCTAACTCTGTAACTTTCTCTAACTCTCTGTAACTCTCCAACTCTCTGTAACTCTCTGTAACTCTCTGTAACTCTCTGTAACTCTCTGTAACTCTCTGTAACTCTCTGTAACTCTCTCTAACTCTCTGTAACTCTCTGTAACTCTCTCTAACTCTCTGTAACTCTCTCTAACTCTCTCTAACTCTCTCTAACTCTCTCTAACTCTCTGTAACTCTCTGTAACTCTCTGTAACTCTCTGTAACTCTCTCTAACTCTCTCTAACTCTCTGCAACTCTCTGTAACTCTCTGTAACTCTCTGTAACTCTCTCTAACTCTCTCTAACTCTAACTCTCTCTAACTCTGTAACTTTCTCTAACTCTCTGTAACTCTCTGTAACTCTCTCTAACTCTCTCTAACTCTCTCTAACTCTCTGCAACTCTCTGTAACTCTCTGTAACTCTCTGTAACTCTCTGTAACTCTCTCTAACTCTCTCTAACTCTCTCTAACTCTGTAACTTTCTCTAACTCTCTGTAACTCTCTGTAACTCTCTCTAACTCTCTATAACTCTGTAACTTTCTCTAACTCTCTGTAACTCTCTGTAACTCTCTGTAACTCTCTCTAACTCTCTCTAACTCTGTAACTTTCTCTAACTCTCTGTAACTCTCCAACTCTCTGTAACTCTCTGTAACTCTCTGTAACTCTCTGTAACTCTCTGTAACTCTCTGTAACTCTCTGTAACTCTCTGTAACTCTCTCTAACTCTCTGTAACTCTCTGTAACTCTCTCTAACTCTCTGTAACTCTCTCTAACTCTCTCTAACTCTCTCTAACTCTCTCTAACTCTCTGTAACTCTCTGTAACTCTCTGTAACTTTCTCTAACTCTCTGTAACTCTCTCTAACTCTCTGTGTAACTCTCTCTAACTCTCTGTAACTCTCTGTAACTCTCTGTAACTCTCTCTAACTCTGTAACTCTCTCTAACTCTCTCTAACTCTGTAACTCTCTGTAACTCTGTAACTCTCTGTAACTCTCTGTAACACTCTCTAACTCTCTCTAACTCTCTGTAACTCTCTCTAACTCTGTAACTCTCTGTAACTCTCTGTAACTCTCTCCAACTCTCTGTAACTCTCTGTAACTCTCTGTAACTCTCTGTAACTCTCTCTAACTCTCTCTAACTCTCTCTAACTCTGTAACTTTCTCTAACTCTCTGTAACTCTCTCTAACTCTCTCTAACTCTCTCCAACTCTCTCTAACTCTGTAACTCTCTGTAACTCTCTGTAACTCTCTGTAACTCTGTAACTCTCTGTAACTCTCTCCAACTCTCTCTAACTCTGTAACTCTCTCTAACTCTCTGTAACTCTCTCTAACTCTCTGTAACTCTCTCTAAATCTCTCTAACTCTCTCTAACTCTGTAACTCTCTGTAACTCTCTGTAACTCTCTGTAACTCTCTGTAACTCTCTGTAACTCTCTGTAACTCTCTGTAACTCTCTGTAACTCCCTGTAACTCTCTGTAACTCTCTCCAACTCTCTGTAACTCTCTCTAACTCTCTCTAACTCTCTCTAACTCTCTCTAACTCTCTCTAACTCTGTAACTTTCTCTAACTCTCTGTAACTCTCTGTAACTCTCTCTAACTCTCTCTAACTCTCTCCAACTCTCTCTAACTCTCTCCAACTCTCTCTAACTCTGTAACTCTCTGTAACTCTCTGTAACTCTCTGTAACTCTCTGTAACTCTCTCTAACTCTCTCTAACTCTCTCAAACTCTCTCTAACTCTGTAACTCTCTCTAACTCTCTGTAACTCTCTCTAACTCTCTGTAATTCTCTCTAAATCTCTCTAACTCTCTCTAACTCTGTAACTCTCTCTAACTCTCTGTAACTCTCTGTAACTCTCTGTAACTCTCTGTAACTCTCTGTAACTCTCTGTAACTCCCTGTAACTCTCTGTAACTCTCTCCAACTCTCTGTAACTCTCTGTAACTCTCTGTAACTCTCTGTAACTCTCTCTAACTCTCTCTAACTCTCTCTAACTCTGTAACTTTCTCTAACTCTCTGTAACTCTCTCTAACTCTCTCTAACTCTCTCTAACTCTCTCCAACTCTCTCTAACTCTGTAACTCTCTGTAACTCTCTGTAACTCTCTGTAACTCTCTCTAACTCTCTCTAACTCTCTCCAACTCTCTCTAACTCTCTCTAACTCTGTAACTCTCTGTAACTCTCTGTAACTCTCTGTAACTCTCTCTAACTCTCTCTAACTCTGTAACTCTCTGTAACTCTCTGTAACTCTCTGTAACTCTCTGTAACTCTCTGTAACTCTCTGTAACCCTCTCTAAATCTCTCTAACTCTCTGTAACTCTCTCTAACTCTCTCTAACTCTCTCTAACTCTCTCTAACTCTCTCTAAATCTATCTAACTCTCTGTAACTCTCTCTAACTCTCTCTAACTCTCTCTAACTCTCTCTAAATCTCTCTAACTCTCTCTAACTCTCTCTAACTCTGTAACTCTCTCTAACTCTCTGTAACTCTCTGTAAATCTCTCTAACTCTCTCTAACTCTCTCTAACTCTCTCTAACTCTCTCCAACTCTCTCTAACTCTGTAACTCTCTGTAACTCTCTGTAACTCTCTCTAACTCTGTAACTCTCTCTAACTCTCTGTAACTCTCTCTAACTCTGTAACTCTCTGTAACTCTCTGTAACTCTCTGTAACTCTCTGTAACTCTCTGTAACTCTCTGCAACTCTCTGTAACTCTCTGTAACTCTCTGTAACTCTCTCTAACTCTCTGTAACTCTGTAACTCTCTTTAACTCTCTGTAACTCTCTCTAACTCTCTGTAACTCTCTCTAACTCTGTAAATTCCTCTAACTCTCTCTAACTCTCTCTAACTCTGTAACTCTCTGTAACTCTCTGTAACTCTGTAACTCTCTGTAACTCTCTGTAACTCTCTGTAACTCTCTGCAACTCTGTAACTCTCTGTAACTCTCTGTAACTCTCTGTAACTCTCTGTAACTCTCTGTAACTCTCTCTAACTCTCTGCAACTCTCTGTAACTCTCTGTAACTCTCTGTAACTCTCTGTAACTCTCTATAACTCTCTGTAACTCTCTGTAACTCTCTCTAACTCTCTCTAACTCTGTAACTCTCTCTAACTCTCTCTAACTCTCTCTAACTCTGTAACTCTCTCTAACTCTCTGTAACTCTCTGTAACTCTCTCTAACTCTCTCTAACTCTGTAACTCTCTCTAACTCTGTAACTCTCTCTAACTCTGTAACTCTCTCTAACTCTCTGTAACTCTTTGTAACTCTCTCTAACTCTCTCTAACTCTGTAACTTTCTCTAACTCTCTGTAACTCTCTGTAACTCTCTGTAACTCTCTGTAACTCTCTGTAACTCTCTGTAACTCTCTCTAACTCTCTGTAACTCTCTCTAACTCTCTCTAACTCTGTAACTCTAACTCTCTCTGAGTCTACCACATCATGTTGTTAGTGCTAGGTCTGGTTCACAGCCAGTCAGTCAGTGCAGTCAGTGCAGTCAGTCAGTCAGTGCAGTAAGTCAGTCAGTCAGTCAGTCAGTGCAGTAAGTCTGTCAATCTGTCAGTCAGTCAGTCAGTCAGTCAGTCAGTCAGTCAGTCAGACCCCCTCCCTGCTAATCATTCACCACCAGTACTGATCAAAGAGACTAGAATTGAATAAATTTAACCAGGGAATCAGCTGTCTGCTTCAATAACAACCAGGGAATCAGCTGTCCGCTTCAATAACAACCAGGGAATCAGCTTTCCACTTCAATAACAACCAGGGAATCAGCTGTCCACTTCAATAACAACCAGGGAATCAGCTGTCCACTTCAATAACAACCAGGGAATCAGCTGTCTGCTTCAATAACAACCAGGGAATCAGCTGTCCACTTCAATAACAACCAGGGAATCAGCTGTCCACTTCAATAACAACCAGGGAATCAGCTGTCTGCTTCAATAACAACCAGGGAATCAGCTGTCTGCTTCAATAACAACCAGGGAATCAGCTGTCCGCTTCAATAACAACCAGGGAATCAGCTGTCCGCTTCAATAACAACCAGGGAATCAGCTGTCCACTTCAATAACAACACAGGGAATCAGCTGTCCACTTCAATAACAACCAGGGAATCAGCTGTCCGCTTCAATAACAACCAGGGAATCAGCTGTCCGCTTCAATAACAACCAGGGAATCAGCTGTCCGCTTCAATAACAACCAGGGAATCAGCTGTCCGCTTCAATAACAACCAGGGAATCAGCTGTCTGCTTCAATAACAACCAGGGAATCAGCTGTCTGCTTCAATAACAACCAGGGAATCAGCTGTCTGCTTCAATAACAACCAGGGAATCAGCTGTCTGCTTCAATAACAACCAGGGAATCAGCTGTCCACTTCAATAACAACCAGGGAATCAGCTGTCCACTTCAATAACAACCAGGGAATCAGCTGTCCACTTCAATAACAACCAGGGAATCAGCTGTCCTCTTCAATAACAACCAGGGAATCAGCTGTCCACTTCAATAACAACCAGGGAATCAGCTGTCCACTTCAATAACAACCAGGGAATCAGCTGTCTGCTTCAATAACAACCAGGGAATCAGCTGTCCACTTCAATAACAACCAGGGAATCAGCTGTCCGCTTCAATAACAACCAGGGAATCAGCTGTCCGCTTCAATAACAACCAGGGAATCAGCTGTCCGCTTCAATAACAACCAGGGAATCAGCTGTCTGCTTCAATAACAACCAGGGAATCAGCTGTCTGCTTCAATAACAACACAGGGAATCAGCTGTCTGCTTCAATAACAACCAGGGAATCAGCTGTCCGCTTCAATAACAACCAGGGAATCAGCTGTCCGCTTCAATAACAACCAGGGAATCAGCTGTCCGCTTCAATAACAACCAGGGAATCAGCTGTCTGCTTCAATAACAACCAGGGAATCAGCTGTCCGCTTCAATAACAACCAGGGAATCAGCTGTCCACTTCAATAACAACCAGGGAATCAGCTGTCCACTTCAATAACAACCAGGGAATCAGCTGTCTGCTTCAATAACAACCAGGGAATCAGCTGTCCACTTCAATAACAACCAGGGAATCAGCTGTCCGCTTCAATAACAACCAGGGAATCAGCTGTCCACTTCAATAACAACCAGGGAATCAGCTGTCCGCTTCAATAACAACCAGGGAATCAGCTGTCTGCTTCAATAACAACCAGGGAATCAGCTGTCTGCTTCAATAACAACCAGGGAATCAGCTGTCTGCTTCAATAACAACCAGGGAATCAGCTGTCCGCTTCAATAACAACCAGGGAATCAGCTGTCCACTTCAATAACAACCAGGGAATCAGCTGTCCACTTCAATAACAACCAGGGAATCAGCTGTCTGCTTCAATAACAACCAGGGAATCAGCTGTCCACTTCAATAACAACCAGGGAATCAGCTGTCTGCTTCAATAACAACCAGGGAATCAGCTGTCTGCTTCAATAACAACCAGGGAATCAGCTGTCCGCTTCAATAACAACCAGGGAATCAGCTGTCCACTTCAATAACAACCAGGGAATCAGCTGTCTGCTTCAATAACAACCAGGGAATCAGCTGTCCGCTTCAATAACAACCAGGGAATCAGCTGTCTGCTTCAATAACAACCAGGGAATCAGCTGTCCGCTTCAATAACAACCAGGGAATCAGCTGTCCACTTCAATAACAACCAGGGAATCAGCTGTCTGCTTCAATAACAACCAGGGAATCAGCACCCCTCAAATGGCAAAGTATGGAATGTTAACCCCCTAATCCACTCCAATAGCAACACACAGAACCTGCTCCACTCCAATAGCAACAAACATAACTTGCTCCACTCTAGTAGCAACACACAGAACCTGCTCCACTCCAATAGCAACACACAGAACCTGCTCCACTCCAATAGCAACACACAGAACCTGCTCCACTCCAATAGCAACAAACATAACTTGCTCCACTCCAGTAGCAACACACAGAACCTGCTCCACTCCAATAGCAACACACAGAACCTGCTCCACTCCAATAGCAACACACAGAACCTGCTCCACTCCAATAGCAACACACAGAACCTGCTCCACTCCAATAGCAACACACAGAACCTGCTCCACTCCAATAGCAACACACAGAACCTGCTCCACTCCAATAGCAACACACAGAACTTGCTCCACTCCAATAGCAACACACAGAACCTGCTCCACTCCAATAGCAACACACAGAACCTGCTCCACTCCAATAGCAACACACAGAACCTGCTCCACTCCAATAGCAACACACAGAACCTGCTCCACTCCAATAGCAACAAACATAACTTGCTCCACTCCAGTAGCAACACACAGAACCTGCTCCACTCCGATAGCAACACACAGAACCTGCTACACTCCGATAGCAACACACAGAACCTGCTCCACTCCGATAGCAACACACAGAACCTGATCCACTCCAGTAGCAACACACAGAACCTGCTCCACTCCAATAGCAACACACAGAACCTGCTCCACTCCAATACCAACACACAGAACCTGCTCCACTCCGATAGCAACACACAGAACCTGCTCCACTCCAATAGCAGCACACAGAACCTGCTCCACTCCGATAGCAACACACAGAACCTGCTCCACTCCAATAGCAACAAACATAACTTGCTCCACTCTAGTAGCAACACACAGAACCTGCTCCACTCCAATAGCAACACACAGAACCTGCTCCACTCCAATAGCACTGCATAGGGACACACACAGACAGAAACTTCTCACTGGGAAGCTTTATTAACCAGGCCAATTAAATGACTGGGACACAGCCAGCCAGCCAGCCAGCCAGCCAGTCAGCCAGCCAGCCAGCCAGTTAGCTAAATCTCAGAGGATTAAACTCCTACACATCATTTAACATGAATGGCCCTCTGTCTGGAGAGCCTGGAGTTATGGAGTGAATAACCTACAGTACAGACAGTGGATGCATCCCGAATGGCATTCCCTATGGGCCTTAGTCAAACGTCGTGCACTATAAAGGGAATAGGGTGCCAATTGGGACGTAGCCAATGTTAATGTGATGCCACTCCTCCTGAGGGATCGTGGGTCTAACAGTGGCTGCTTAGTGACTCCTATCAGTCAAAGGGTTGGACTCTGTCCACAGACGATGCCATCGCACTGCACACTGTCCTATCCCATCTGGACAAGAGGAATACCTATGTAACAATGAAGTTCAATGATTACAGCTCAGCATTCAACACCATAGTACCCTCCAAGCTCATCATTAAGGTCGAGGCCCTGGGTCTGAACACCACCCTGTGCAACTGGGTCCTGGACATCCTGACGGGTCGCCCCCAGGTGGTGAAGGTAGGAAACAACATCTACACTTCGCTGATCCTCAACACTGGGGCCCCACAAGGGTGCGTTCTCAGCCCTCTCCTGTACTCCCTGTTCACCCACGACTGCGTGGCCACGCACACCTCCAACTCAATCATCAAGTTTTCTGACCACACAACAGTAGTAGGCCTGATTACCTACGATAATGAGACAGCCTACAGGGAGGATGATGAGACAGCCTACAGGGAGGAGGTGAGGGGCCTACAGGGAGGATGACGAGACAGCCTACAGGGAGGATGAGGAGACAGCCTACAGGGAGGATGACGAGACGGCCTACAGGGAGGAGGTGAGGGGCCTACAGGGAGGATGACGAGACAGCCTACAGGGAGGATGAGGAGACAGCCTACAGGGAGGATGACGAGACAGCCTACAGGGAGGATGATGAGACAGCCTACAGGGAGGATGAGGAGACAGCCTACAGGGAGGATGACGAGACGGCCTACAGGGAGGATGACGAGACGGCCTACAGGGAGGATGAGGAGACGGCCTACAGGGAGGATGAGGAGACAGTCTACAGGGAGGATGACGAGACAGCCTACAGGGAGGATGAGGAGACAGCCTACAGGGAGGATGACGAGACAGCCTACAGGGAGGATGACGAGACAGCCTACAGGGAGGATGATGAGACAGGCTACAGGGAGGATGATGAGACAGGCTACAGGGAGTGGATGATGAGACAGCCTACAGGGAGGATGACGAGACAGCCTACAGGGAGGATGACGAGACAACCTACAGGGAGGATGACGAGACGGCCTACAGGGAGGAGGTGAGGGGCCTACAGGGAGGATGACGAGACAGCCTACAGGGGGGATGACGAGACAGCCTACAGGGAGGATGATGAGACAGGCTACAGGGAGGATGATGAGACAGCCTACAGGGAGGATGATGAGACGGCCTACAGGGAGGATGATGAGACAGCCTACAGGGAGGATGATGAGACAGCCTACAGGGAGGATGATGAGACAGCCTACAGGGAGGATGATGAGACAGCCTACAGGGAGGATGACGAGACAGCCTACAGGGAGGATGATGAGACAGCCTACAGGGAGGATGATGAGACAGCCTACAGGGAGGATGATGAGACAGCCTACAGGGAGGATGATGAGACGGCACTACAGGGAGGATGATGAGACAGCCTACAGGGAGGATGATGAGACGGCCTACAGGGAGGATGACGAGACGGCCTACAGGGAGGATGACGAGACACACTACAGGGAGGATGATGAGACAGCCTACAGGGAGGATGATGAGACAGCCTACAGGGAGGAGGTGAGGGGCCTACAGGGAGGATGATGAGACAGCCTACAGGGAGGATGATGAGACGGCCTACAGGGAGGATGACGAGACGGCCTACAGGGAGGATGACGAGACAGCCTACAGGGAGGATGACGAGACGGCCTACAGGGAGGATGACGAGACAGCCTACAGGGAGTGGATGACGAGACGGCCTACAGGGAGGATGATGAGACAGCCTACAGGGAGGATGATGAGACAGCCTACAGGGAGGATGACGAGACAGCCTACAGGGAGGATGATGAGACAGCCTACAGGGAGGATGACGAGACGGCCTACAGGGAGGATGACGAGACGGCCTACAGGGAGGATGACGAGACAGCCTACAGGGAGGATGACGAGACAGCCTACAGGGAGGATGACGAGACAGCCCACAGGGAGGATGATGAGACGGCCTACAGGGAGGATGACGAGACAGCCTACAGGGAGGATGATGAGACAGTCTACAGGGAGGATGATGAGACACACTACAGGGAGGATGACGAGACAGCCTACAGGGAGGATGGGGGCCCTGGGAGTGTGGTGCCAGGAAAATAACCTCTCACTCAACGTCAACAAAACAAAAGAGATTTCCGGAAACATCAGAGGGTGCATCCCCCTATCCACATCGACAGGACAGCAGTAGATAGACAATCTGAAATCAACCGTTTCCAGCTACAATAGTCAGTTACAACATTAACAATTTCTACACTGTGATCAAAAATGTGATTTTCTTATAAAAACAAGGACATTTCTAAGTGACCCCAAACTTTTGAACGGTAGTGTACATATTGTATTCTATTCTACTGTATTTTAGTCAATGCCACTCCGACATTGCTCGTCCTAATATTTATCATTTCTTAATTCCATTCTTTTACTTTTAGATGTGTGTGTATTGTTGTGTATTGTTAGGTATTGCTCCACTGTCGGAGCTAGGAACACAAGTATTTCGCTACACCCCCAATACCATCTGCTAAATATGTGTATGTGACCAATACAATTAGATTTTATTTAATTTGCCCTCAGGCCAAATTACCCGATGTGTCAATGACCACTGGCACTGCTCAGGTTATTACCATTAGTTACCCACCTCATCGCCAAAATAGTCCTCAATCATGACCCTTTTGACTGGCAGAGAAGTCTGGTTCAATTACCCCAGCACTTTTAGCTTGCAATCATTCATAATTACAATATATATATATATATATATATAGAGAGAGAGAGAGAGAGAGAGAGAGAGAGAGAGAGAGAGAGAGAGAGAGAGAGAGAGAGAGAGAGAGAGAGAGAGAGAGAGAGAGAGAGAGAGAGAGAGAGAGAGAGAGAGAGAGAGAGAGACACAGAGAGACAGAGAGACAGAGAGACAGAGCAAGCCAGATGACAGTAGGAGAGGACACACAACTGTTAAGTGACATTAGCTGTTAGTATAGTTTTATATATTTTATTTCAACAGGGAGTCATGCTGAGTCCAAGGTCTCTTTCACAGCTGATCCCTGTATACACATCAATACACCTCAATATACGCTAAAACATCACTAAACACATCAATACAAC
>NC_074666.1:88690979-88708479 GCF_029448725.1 Salvelinus fontinalis
CTGGTCGTAGACAGTTCCTACTGCTAGTTTAAGACCGGAGCCTGTTAGCTACTATTCCAACTCAGTATCCTGTACATAGATCAGTGTGTGCAGCCAGGGCTGGTCGTAGACAGTTCCTACTGATAGTTTAAGACCGGAGCCTGTTAGCTACTATTCCAACTCAGTATCCTGTATAAATATCAGTGTGTGCAGCCAGGGCTGGTTGTAGACTGTTAGTAAAACTATTTTAAGACAGTGAGAGACACTGATAGCCAGGGGGTTAGGCTCTTCCTGTAGGTGTCAGTTCTATAGCCAGTCAATGCTAGTTTCTAACAGTGTCATGTCCTGACATACAATCCAGACCAGGGTTAGGCTCTTCCTGTAGGTGTCAGTTCTATAGCCAGTCAATGCTAGTTTCTAACAGTGTCATGTCCTGACATACAGCCCAGACCAGGGTTAGGCTCTTCCTGTGGGTGTCAGTTCTATAGCCCGTCAATGCTAGTTTCTAACAGTGTCATGTCCTGACATAAAGCCCAGACCAGGGTTAGGCTCTTCCTGTGGGTGTCAGTTCTATAGCCAGTCAATGCTAGTTTCTAACAGTGTCATGTCCTGACATACAGCCCAGACCAGGGTTAGGCTCTTCCTGTAGGTGTCAGTTCTATAGCCCGTCAATGCTAGTTTCTAACAGTGTCATGTCCTGACATACAGTCCAGACCAGGGTTAGGCTCTTCCCGTGTGTTGGTTCTGTCCTCCGGTCTCTCTCCGGTCGGTCGGAGCATTAATATGCCGGGGCATGCTGCGGCTGGGCAGACTGGCTGGCTGTGTTGACATGGCGACAGCCCTGGTCCTAATTGTCCAGGAGTCTGTTTAATATGCCCTGATCAGGGCTCGGCTGACAGAAACACACTGTGTGTGTGTGTGTGTGTGTGTGTGTGTGTGTGTGTGTGTGTGTGTGTGTGTGTGTGTGTGTGTGTGTGTGTGTGTGTGTGTGTGTGTGTGTGTGTGTGTGTGTGTATTGGCGTGCATTTGGTGTGTCTGTGTGTACACAAATACACAAACACACACACAGCTACACTGCTATAGTACGAGGTATGTGGTGTGTGTGTGTGTGTGTGTGTGTGCTAGCCTTAGCAGACGTGTGATTTTCTGCTATAGTCTATCAGTGTTTATGGATATAGGAATGACCTCTATCCACAAGTATCCTCTACAGGAATGTCCTCTACCCACTAGTATCTCCTTTAGGAATGTCCTCTACCCACTAGAATCTCCTACAGGAATGTCCTCTACCCACTAGTATCTCCTACAGGAATGTCCTCTACCCACTAGTATCTCCTACAGGAATGTCCTCTACCCACTAGTATCTCCTATAGGAATGTCCTCTACCAACTAGTATCTCCTATAGGAATGTCCTCTACCCACTAGTATCTCCTATAGGAATGTCCTGTACCCACTAGTATCTCCTATAGGAATGTCCTCTACCCACTAGTATCTCCTATAGAAATGTCCTCTACCCACTAGTATCTCCTACAGGAATGTCCTCTACCCACTAGTATCTCCTACAGGAATGTCCTCTACCCACTAGTATCTCCTACAGGAATGTCCTCTACCCACTAGTATCTCCTACAGGAATGTCCTCTACCCACTAGTATCTCCTACAGGAATGTCCTCTACCCACTAGTATATCCTACAGGAATGTCCTCTACCCACTAGTATCTCCTACAGGAATGTCCTCTACCCACTAGTATCTCCTACAGGAATGTCCTCTACCCACTAGTATCTCCTATAGGAATGTCCTCTACCCACTAGTATCTCCTACAGGAATGTCCTCTACCCACTAGTATCTCCTACAGGAATGTCCTCTACCCACTAGTATCTCCTACAGGAATGTCCTCTACCCACTAGTATATCCTACAGGAATGTCCTCTACCCACTAGTATCTCCTACAGGAATGTCCTCTACCCACTAGTATCTCCTACAGGAATGTCCTCTACCCACTAGTATCTCCTACAGGAATGTCCTCTACCCACTAGTATCTCCTACAGGAATGTCCTCTACCCACTAGTATCTCCTACAGGAATGTCCTTTATCCACTAGTATCTCCTACAGGAATGTCCTCTATCCACTAGTATCTCCTACAGGAATGTCCTCTACCCACTAGTATCTCCTACAGGAATGTCCTCTACCCACTAGTATCTCCTACAGGAGTAATGTGGATCACACATCATTCAAACCTTTGTCCTGAGGGTAATATAGACTGTCATAATAATCCCACAGCAGATTTCATAAACAATCATCCTTTGTGAGTGAGTGAGTGTGTGTGTGTGTGTGTGTGTGTGTGTGTGTGTGTGTGTGTGTGTGTGTGTGTGTGTGTGTGTGTGTGTGTGTGTGTGTGTGTGTGTGTGTGTGTGTGTGTGTGTGTGTGTGTGTGTGTGTGTCTTTGTGTGTGTGTGTGTGTGTCTTTGTGTGTGTGTGTGTGTGCCTTTGTCTACATTTGTATGTGTGTGTGACTACATGTGTGTGTTTGTGTGTGTGTCTGTCTGTGTAGAGCCATCACCCTGGACAACACTCTGGTCATCCTGTCCAGCGTGGCTCCTGATGCTGGACGGTACTACACCCAGGCTGTCAACGACAAGAACGGAGAGAACAAAACCAGCCATCCTGTCCTACTGACTGTGGAGAGTAAGTAGAGAGGATACACACACACACACACACACACACACACAGACACGTAGACACACACACACACACACAGACACGTAGACACACACATACACACACACACACACATACACACAAACACACACACACACACACATACACGCAAACACACACACACACACACATACACTCACACAAACATACACACAAACACACTCACATACACTCACACAAACATACACACACACACACAGACACGTAGACACACACACAAACACACTTACAGACACACACACTCACAAACAGACACACACACCTTCCCATACGGTAGCAGCAGGTTGTGTTGAAGGCAGATATAACCGTGGTGTTCCTGTTGGGAGGACGTTTCTCTGTGTTCTACATGGGTTCATCCAACAGGTGTTTTATATTGAGCTGACAGACACAGCTACACTGACCTCTAGTGGCTGTCTGTCTAACTGTCACCTCCCCTGTCATTCCTGTTACACTCCTAAAGGCTTCTTCGTGAAGGGATACGGTTCTTCCAAGAACCGTTCTGATCTGAAGAACTCTTTTTGGAAGACTAGGGTTCTTTGTAAGGCGAAGGGTTCTATCTAGAACCTTTAAGATCCTAAGAACTGTTTTTGGAGACTAGGGTTCTTTGTAAGGCGAAGGGTTCTATCTAGAACCTTTAACATCCTAAGAACTGTTTTTGGAAGAAAGAGTTATTTGATGATTCTTTTGAAGGCGAGAAGGATCCTACATAGCACCATATATAATATTTCTCAGCATGCTATATTGCAAGGAGATTTTCAGATTTTTCTTTAACTGTAATATTTGTGTTTTTGCATGTACATTGATTGGTTGGTTAATTTAATGCTACACAAAGATACAAAACATTGAGTTTTCTAAACTAATCCAATCTGTTAGTAATAGGATTTACTGCACCCGTTATTGAGATGGAGCTTCCTGCTTAGATGATTGAGGTAGTCAATCTTCCCTAACCTGGCAGTCATTCTGAATGCAACTTGTGGGTGATTATCAATTACACTTGTTGGGTATCCTATCTCTGGCAGGATTCCAATAGGAATTACACATCACTTTGCAAGCCAGCATAATGTGACTTGCAGGCCTGATGTGGCCTGTAAACCAGGAGTTTACTAATGCCACTCTGTTAGGGTATAACTATGCCCTCTGTGAAAGGCCTTATGGTCTATGTAATGTATTGTCATAAATAATTACATTTTTAAGGATAATAAGGCTGGTTCTAGGAAGAACCCTCCAAAGATACAATGGTTCTTGGTAGAACCATATACAGGAGGCTCTATAAAAAAAACTTAAATAAAGGGTTCTAGATAGAACCCTCTGCAAAGGGTTCTGCCCATGCCCATTAAGGGTTCCTCTATGGGGACTAGCTGCACACCCTGTATGGTTATACTTAGCACCTTTGTTTGTAAGAGTGCAGCCTGTGTAACAGAGGGGTTGCAACACCACATTCCCCTGATGATGGATAACCATATCTGAGACCTGACGACTCACCAAACTAATGCCCAGGCTTTAGCTTTGGCTAGCAGACCCGGGTTTGAATCCCAGTCGGTCTAGAGTTTCCCTAAAGTTAGAAGCTGGTGCCAGGGGAGGGCTAGAGTCCGGAATAGGCCTGGCTGCAGTGTGGAGCTGGGTGGTGCTAGAGTCCTGAATGGCTGCAGTATGGAGCTGGGTGGTGCTAGAGTCCTCCCTGGCTGCAGTATGGAGCTGGGTGGTGCTAGAGTCCTGAATGGCTGCAGTATGGAGCTGGGTGGTGCTAGAGTCCTGAATGGCTGCAGTATGGAGCTGGGTGGTGCTAGAGTCCTCCCTGGCTGCAGTATGGAGCTGGGTGGTGCTAGAGTCCTCCCTGGCTGCAGTGTGGAGCTGGGTGGTGCTAGAGTCCTCCCTGGCTGCAGTGTGGAGCTGGGTGGTGCTGCGATCCTCCCTGGCTGCAGTGTGGAGCTGGGTGGTGCTACGGTCCTCCCTGGCTGCAGTATGGAGCTGGGTGGTGTTAGAGTCCTCCCTGGCTGCAGTGTGGAGTTGGGTGGTGCTACGGTCCTCCATGGCTGCTGTATGGAGCTGGGTGGTGTTAGAGTCCTCCCTGGCTGCAGTGTGGAGCTGGGTGGTGCTAGACTCCTCCCTGGCTGCAGTGTGGAGTTGGGTGGTGCTACGGTCCTCCCTGGCTGCAGTATGGAGCTGGGTGGTGTTAGAGTCCTCCCTGGCTGCAGTGTGGAGCTGGGTGGTGCTAGACTCCTCCCTGGCTGCAGTGTGGAGCTGGGTGGTGCTACGGTCCTCCATGGCTGCAGTGTGGAGCTGGGTGGTGCTAGACTCCTCCCTGGCTGCAGTGTGGAGCTGGGTGGTGCTACGGTCCTCCCTGGCTGCAGTGTGGAGCTGGGTGGTGCTACGGTCCTCCCTGGCTGCAGTGTGGAGCTGGGTGGTGCTACGGTCCTCCCTGGCTGCAGTGTGGAGTTGGGTGGTGCTAGAGTCCTCCCTGGCTGCAGTGTGGAGCTGGGTGGTGCTACGGTCCTCCCTGGCTGCAGTGTGGAGCTGGGTGGTGCTACGGTCCTCCCTGGCTGCAGTGTGGAGCTGGGTGGTACTAGAGTCCTCCATGGCTGCAGTGTGGAGCTGGGTGGTGCTGCGATCCTCCCTGGCTGCAGTGTGGAGCTGGGTGGTGCTAGAGTCCTCCCTGGCTGCAGTGTGGAGTTGGGTGGTGCTACGGTCCTCCCTGGCTGCAGTGTGGAGCTGGGTGGTGCTACGGTCCTCCCTGGCTGCAGTGTGGAGCTGGGTGGTGCTAGAGTCCTCCATGGCTGCAGTGTGGAGCTGGGTGGTGCTGCGATCCTCCCTGGCTGCAGTGTGGAGCTGGGTGGTGCTAGAGTCCTCCATGGCTGCAGTGTGGAGCTGGGTGGTGCTAGAGTCCTCCATGGCTGCAGTGTGGAGCTGGGTGGTGCTGCGGTTCTCCCTGGCTGCAGTGTGGAGCTGGGTGGTGCTACGGTCCTCCCTGGCTGCAGTGTGGAGCTGGGTGGTGCTAGAGTCCTGCCTGGCTGCAGTGTGGAGCTGGGTGGTGCTAGAGTCCTCCCTGGCTGCAGTGTGGAGCTGGGTGGTACTAGAGTCCTCCCTGGCTGCAGTGTGGAGCTGGGTGGTGCTACGGTCCTCCCTGGCTGCAGTGTGGAGCTGGGTGGTGCTAGAGTCCTCACTGGCTGCAGTGTGGAGCTGGGTGGTGCTACGGTCCTCCCTGGCTGCAGTGTGGAGCTGGGTGGTGCTAGAGTCCTCCCTGGCTGCAGTGTGGAGTTGGGTGGTGCTACGGTCCTCCTTGGCTGCAGTATGGAGTTGGGTGGTGCTAGAGTCCTCCCTGGCTGCAGTGTGGAGCTGGGTGGTGCTAGAGTCCTCCTTGGCTGCAGTATGGAGCTGGGTGTAGCTGGGTGTAGCTGGGTGTAGCTGGGTGGTGCTAGAGTCCTCCCTGGCTGCAGTATGGAGTTGGGTGGTGCTAGAGTCCTCCTTGGCTGCAGTATGGAGCTGGGTGGTGCTAGAGTCCTCCCTGGCTGCAGTATGGAGTTGGGTGGTGCTAGAGTCCTCCCTGGCTGCAGTATGGAGCTGGGTGGTGCTAGAGTCCTCCTTGGCTGCAGTATGGAGCTGGGTGGTGCTAGAGTCCTCCCTGGCTGCAGTGTGGAGCTGGGTGGTGCTAGAGTCCTCCTTGGCTGCAGTATGGAGCTGGGTGGTGCTAGAGTCCTCCCTGGCTGCAGTATGGAGCTGGGTGGTGCTAGAGTCCTCCCTGGCTGCAGTATGGAGTTGGGTGGTGCTAGAGTCCTCCCTGGCTGCAGTATGGAGCTGGGTGGTGCTAGAGTCCTCCTTGGCTGCAGTATGGAGCTGGGTGGTGCTAGAGTCCTCCCTGGCTGCAGTGTGGAGCTGGGTGGTGCTAGAGTCCTCCTTGGCTGCAGTATGGAGCTGGGTGTAGCTGGGTGTAGCTGGGTGTAGCTGGGTGTAGCTGGGTGGTGCTAGAGTCCTCCCTGGCTGCAGTATGGAGTTGGGTGGTGCTAGAGTCCTCCTTGGCTGCAGTATGGAGTTGGGTGGTGCTAGAGTCCTCCCTGGCTGCAGTGTGGAGCTGGGTGGTGCTAGAGTCCTCCCTGGCTGCAGTGTGGAGCTGGGTGGTGCTGCGGTTCTCCCTGGCTGCAGTGTGGAGCTGGGTGGTGCTACGGTCCTCCCTGGCTGCAGTGTGGAGCTGGGTGGTGCTAGAGTCCTGCCTGGCTGCAGTGTGGAGCTGGGTGGTGCTAGAGTCCTCCCTGGCTGCAGTGTGGAGCTGGGTGGTACTAGAGTCCTCCCTGGCTGCAGTGTGGAGCTGGGTGGTGCTACGGTCCTCCCTGGCTGCAGTGTGGAGCTGGGTGGTGCTAGAGTCCTCACTGGCTGCAGTATGGAGCTGGGTGGTGCTACGGTCCTCCCTGGCTGCAGTGTGGAGCTGGGTGGTGCTAGAGTCCTCCCTGGCTGCAGTGTGGAGTTGGGTGGTGCTACGGTCCTCCTTGGCTGCAGTATGGAGTTGGGTGGTGCTAGAGTCCTCCCTGGCTGCAGTGTGGAGCTGGGTGGTGCTAGAGTCCTCCTTGGCTGCAGTATGGAGCTGGGTGTAGCTGGGTGTAGCTGGGTGTAGCTGGGTGGTGCTAGAGTCCTCCCTGGCTGCAGTATGGAGTTGGGTGGTGCTAGAGTCCTCCTTGGCTGCAGTATGGAGCTGGGTGGTGCTAGAGTCCTCCCTGGCTGCAGTATGGAGTTGGGTGGTGCTAGAGTCCTCCCTGGCTGCAGTATGGAGCTGGGTGGTGCTAGAGTCCTCCTTGGCTGCAGTATGGAGCTGGGTGGTGCTAGAGTCCTCCCTGGCTGCAGTGTGGAGCTGGGTGGTGCTAGAGTCCTCCTTGGCTGCAGTATGGAGCTGGGTGGTGCTAGAGTCCTCCCTGGCTGCAGTATGGAGCTGGGTGGTGCTAGAGTCCTCCCTGGCTGCAGTATGGAGTTGGGTGGTGCTAGAGTCCTCCCTGGCTGCAGTATGGAGCTGGGTGGTGCTAGAGTCCTCCTTGGCTGCAGTATGGAGCTGGGTGGTGCTAGAGTCCTCCCTGGCTGCAGTGTGGAGCTGGGTGGTGCTAGAGTCCTCCTTGGCTGCAGTATGGAGCTGGGTGTAGCTGGGTGTAGCTGGGTGTAGCTGGGTGTAGCTGGGTGGTGCTAGAGTCCTCCCTGGCTGCAGTATGGAGTTGGGTGGTGCTAGAGTCCTCCTTGGCTGCAGTATGGAGTTGGGTGGTACTAGAGTCCTCCTTGGCTGCAGTATGGAGTTGGGTGGTGCTAGAGTCCTCCTTGGCTGCAGTATGGAGCTGGGTGGTGCTAGAGTCCTCCTTGGCTGCAGTATGGAGCTGGGTGGTGCTACGGTCCTCCCTGGCTGCTGTATGGAGTTGGGTGTAGCTGGGTGTAGCTGGGTGTAGCTGGGTGTAGCTGGGTGTAGCTGGGTGGTGCTAGAGTCCTCCTGGCTGCAGTATGGAGTTGGGTGTAGCTGGGTGTAGCTGGGTGTAGCTGGGTGTAGCTGGGTGTAGCTGGGTGGTGCTAGAGTCCTCCTTGGCTGCAGTATGGAGCTGGGTGGTGCTAGAGTCCTCCCTGGCTGCAGTGTGGAGCTGGGTGGTGCTAGAGTCCTCCTTGGCTGCAGTATGGAGCTGGGTGGTGCTAGAGTCCTCCCTGGCTGCAGTATGGAGTTGGGTGGAGCTGGTGCTGGTGCTGCGGTTCCTGGTCCATCTGACTGGCTGATTTAACCAGCCTATAAATGAGCTCTGTATTTTAATGGCCCCTAACCGAAGCAGATTTATGAAAAGACACTGAGACAGTCTGTATGTGTTACTGATACCAAACACAGGGCCTGGGATCACACGCAGAACCCCCCCTGGAGGCAGGGGGAAATGAGATGAGATGGAGAGAGAGATCTCTGATTGAGGCCAGTGAATCGATGGTTGGTTGCAGGGCTGCAAGGCTCTGTGGAACAGGCTGAATGATGGCTCTGCATTTAATCACCTCCTGCTATGTTTGTCTCAATTAAACAATAGAATGGTTCCTGGTAGGGCTGGGAATTGCCAGGGACCTCACGGTATGATATCATCACCATACTTAGGTGCCGATACGATATGTATTATGATTCTCACGATTCTATATGTGTTGCGATTCGATAATGTGATTTCATTGCTGTTCGATGTTCCAAACATATTGCTCACCACATGTCTGCTGCAGAGAGACAAGAGAGAGACATGACAAAATGAGTTTCTCTCAGTCTTGGCAATAAAAGTGGTGAAGGAAAATGGTCTCCCTATTTAAAAGGAAGATTTAGAACAAGCTATGTATCACATTCTGACCTTGATTTTCTCTTGTTTTGTCTTTAGTTAGTATGGTCGGGGCGTGAGTTGGGGTGGGCAGTCTGTTATTTGTTTCTATGTTTAGGTTTGTTCATTTAGCCTGATATGGGCCTCAATCAGAGGCAGGTGTTTTGCATTGTCTCTGATTGGGAGCCATATTTAGGTTGCCTGTTTTCACTGTTGGTTTGTGGGTGTTTGTCTTCCGTGTCAGTGTTTGTTGCCACACGGTACTGTTTCGGTTTGTTCACATTTGTTATTTTGTTATTTGTGTAGTGTTCAGTTTATATTATTAAAACATGGAGACTTACCACTCTGCGTATTGGTCCTCCGATCCTTCTCGCCTCTCCTCGTCAGATGAGGAGGAAGAGATAGACAGCCGTTACACTATGAAGAAAAAATACTAGAGTTTTGATGCAGGTACAGCAAACTACCGCAAAATTAATACTACCATATTGTCAAAACGATACGATACGATGTATTGGCAAAATAATATCCGATATGTAACTGTACTGATTTTTTCCCGCACCGCTAGTTCCTAGCACCTTGATTTACACAGGCTAAGGCTGTGTTGGAGGGGAACACAGAGAGTCTATAGAGAGAGATAGAGAAGGAGGGGAACACAGAGAGACTATAGAGAGATAGAGGAGGAGGGGAACACAGAGAGACTATAGAGAGATAGATGAGGAGGAGAACACAGAGACTACAGAGAGATAGAGGAGGAGGGGAACAGAGAGACTATAGAGAGATAGAGGAGGAGGGGAACACAGAGAGACTATAGAGAGATAGAGGAGGAGGGGAACACAGAGAGACTATAGAGAGATAGAGGAGGAGGGGAACACAGAGAGACTATAGAGAGATAGATGAGGAGGGGAACACAGAGAGACTATAGAGGAGGAGGGGAACACAGAGAGACTATTGAGAGATAAAGGAGGAGGGGAACACAGAGAGACTATAGAGGAGGAGGGGAACACAGAGAGACTATAGAGGAGGAGGGGAACACAGAGAGACTATAGAGAGATAGAGGAGGAAGGGAACACAGAGAGACTATAGAGGAGGAGGGGAACACAGAGAGACTATAGAGAGATAGAGGAGGAGGGGAACACAGAGAGACTATAGAGGAGGAGGGGAACACAGAGAGACTATAGAGGAGGAGGGGAACACAGAGAGACTATAGAGAGATAGAGGAGGAAGGGAACACAGAGAGACTATAGAGGAGGAGGGGAACACAGAGAGACTATAGAGAGATAGAGGAGGAGGGGAACACAGAGAGACTATAGAGAGATAGATGAGGAGGGGAACACAGAGAGACTATAGAGGAGGAGGGGAACACAGAGAGACTATTGAGAGATAAAGGAGGAGGGGAACACAGAGAGACTATAGAGGAGGAGGGGAACACAGAGAGACTATAGAGGAGGAGGGGAACACAGAGAGACTATAGAGAGATAGAGGAGGAAGGGAACACAGAGAGACTATAGAGGAGGAGGGGAACACAGAGAGACTATAGAGAGATAGAGGAGGAGGGGAACACAGA
This sequence comes from Salvelinus fontinalis, assembly GCF_029448725.1. NCBI lineage: Eukaryota > Metazoa > Chordata > Actinopteri > Salmoniformes > Salmonidae > Salvelinus > Salvelinus fontinalis. Next base: position 88,701,528 of record NC_074666.1, read on the forward strand.
GAGACTATAGAGAGATAGAGGAGGAGGGGAACACAGAGAGATAGAGGAGGAGGGGAACACAGGGAGACTAGAGAGAGATAGAGGAGGAGGGGAACAGAGAGACTATAGAGGAGGGGGGGAACACAGAGAGACTATAGAGGATGAGGGTAACACAGAGAGACTATAGAGAGATAGAGGAGGAGGGGAACAGAGAGACTATAGAGAGATAGAGGAGGAGGGGAACAGAGAGACTATAGAGGAGGGGAACACAGAGATACTATAGAGAGAAAGAGGAGGGGAACACAGAGAGACTATAGAGGATGAGGGTAACACAGAGAGACTATAGAGAGATAGAGGAGGAGGGGAACAGAGACAGACTATAGAGAGATAGAGGAGGGGAACACAGAGAGACTATAGAGAGATAGTGGAGGAGGGGAACAGAGACAGACTATAGAGAGATAGAGGAGGGGAACACAGAGAGACTATAGAGAGATAGTGGAGGAGGGGAACACAGAGAGACTATAGAGAGATAGTGGAGGAGGGGAACACAGAGAGACTATAGAGGAGGGGAACACAGAGAGACTATAGAGGAGGGGAACACAGAGAGACTATAGAGGAGGAGGGGAACACAGAGAGACTATAGAGAGATAGATGAAGAGGGGAACACAGAGAGACTATAGAGAGATAGAGGAGGAGGGGATCACAGAGAGACTATAGAGAGATAGAGGAGGAGGGGATCACAGAGAGACTATAGAGGAGGGGAACACAGAGACTATAGAGGAGGGGAACACAGAGAGACTATAGAGAGATAGAGGAGGAGGGGATCACAGAGAGACTATAGAGAGATAGAGGAGGAGGGGATCACAGAGAGACTATAGAGGAGGGGAACACAGAGACTATAGAGGAGGGGAACACAGAGAGACTATAGAGAGATAGAGGAGGAGGGGATCACAGAGAGACTATAGAGGAGGGGAACACAGAGACTATAGAGGAGGGGAACACAGAGAGACTATAGAGAGATAGAGGGGGACACAGAGAGACTATAGAGGAGGAGGGGAACACAGAGAGACTATAGAGGAGGAGGGGAACACAGAGAGACTATAGAGAGATAGAGGGGGACACAGAGAGACTATAGAGAGATAGAGGGGAACACAGAGAGACTATAGAGGAGGAGGGGAACACAGAGAGACTATAGAGGAGGAGGGGAACACAGAGAGACTATATAGAGATAGAGGAGGAAGGGAACACAGAGAGACTATAGAAGAGGAGGGGAACACAGAGAGACTATAGAGAGATAGAGGAGGAGGGGAACACAGAGAGACTATAGAGAGATAGAGGAGGAGGGGAACACAGAGAGATAGAGGAGGGGAACACAGAGAGACTAGAGAGAGATAGAGGAGGAGGGAAACAGAGAGAGACTATAGAGAGTTATAGGAGGGGAACACAGAGACTATAGAGAGATAGAGGAGGAGGGGAACAGAGAGACTATAGAGAGATAGAGGAGGAGGGGAACAGAGAGACTATAGAGAGATAGTGGAGGAGGGGAACACAGAGAGACTATAGAGAGATAGAGGAGGAGGGGAACAGAGAGACTATAGAGGAGGGGAACACAGAGATACTATAGAGAGAAAGAGGAGGGGAACACAGAGAGACTATAGAGGATGAGGGTAACACAGAGAGACTATAGAGAGATAGAGGAGGAGGGGAACAGAGACAGACTATAGAGAGATAGAGGGGAACACAGAGAGACTATAGAGAGATAGTGGAGGGGAACACAGAGAGACTATAGAGAGATAGTGGAGGAGGGGAACACAGAGAGACTATAGAGGAGGAGGGGAACACAGAGAGACTATAGAGGAGGGGAACACATAGAGACTATAGAGGAGGAGGGGAACACAAAGAGACTATAGAGAGATAGAGGAGGGGAACACAGAGAGACTATAGAGAGATAGAGGAGGAGGGGAACACAGAGAGACTACAGAGAGATAGTGGAGGGGAACACAGAGAGACTATAGAGAGATAGAGGAGGAGGGGATCACAGGGAGACTATAGAGAGATAGATGAGGAGGGGAACACAGAGAGACTATAGAGCGATATCTCCACAGTGATAGCATCCTAGCTGTATCTCCATGGTTATGGCATCCTAGCTGTATCTCCGTGGTGATAGCATCCTAGCTGCATCTCCATGGTGATAGCATCCTAGTTTTATCTTCATGGTGATAGCATCCTAGTTTAGTCTTCATGGTGACAGTATCCTATCTTTATCTCCATGGTGATAGCATCCTAGCTGCATCTCCATGGTGATAGCATCCTATCTTTATCTCCGTGGTGATAGCATCCTAGCTGCATCTCCATGGTGATAGCATCCTAGTTTTATCTCCGTGGTGATAGCATCCTAGCTAAATCTTCATGGTTATAGCATCCTAGCTACCTTTGAATGGTGAGAGTATCGGAACTATCTGTTGAAGAATGATGAGAGTATAGTAACGATATGTTATTGAATGGTGAGAGTGCAGTGACTATATGTTATTGAATGGTGACAGTGCAGTGACTATATGTTATTGAATGGTGAGAGTGCAGTGACTATATGTTATTGAATGGTGAGAGTGCAGTGACTATATGTTATTGAATGGTGAGAGTATAGTGACTATATGTTATTGAATGGTGAGAGTATAGTGACTATATGTTATTGAATGGTGAGAGTATAGTGACTATATGTTATTGAATGGTGAGAGTGCAGTGACTATATGTTATTGAATGGTGAGAGTATAGTGACTATATGTTATTGAATGGTGAGAGTATAGTGACTATATGTTATTGAATGGTGAGAGTGCAGTGACTATATGTTATTGAATGGTGAGAGTGCAGTGACTATATGTTATTGAATGGTGAGAGTAAAGTGACTATATGTTATTGAATGGTGAGAGTGCAGTGACTATATGTTATTGAATGGTGAGAGTATAGTGACTATATGTTATTGAATGGTGAGAGTGCAGTGACTATATGTTATTGAATGGTGAGAGTAAAGTGACTATATGTTATTGAATGGTGAGAGTGCAGTGACTATATGTTATTGAATGGTGAGAGTGCAGTGACTATATGTTATTGAATGGTGAGAGTGCAGTGACTATATGTTATTGAATGGTGAGAGTATAGTGACTATATGTTATTGAATGGTGACAGTGCAGTGACTATATGGTATTGAATGGTGACAGTGCAGTGACTATATGTTATTGATTGGTGAGAGTGCAGTGACTATATGTTATTGATTGGTGAGAGTGCAGTGACTATATGCTATTGAATGGTGAGAGTATAGTGACTATATGTTATTGAATGGTGACAGTGCAGTGACTATATGGTATTGAATGGTGACAGTGCAGTGACTATATGTTATTGATTGGTGAGAGTGCAGTGACTATATGTTATTGATTGGTGAGAGTGCAGTGACTATATGCTATTGAATGGTGAGAGTGCAGTGACTATATGTTATTGAATGGTGAGAGTGCAGGGTGGACAATCTTATCAGGAGCTGTCGTTGTTCACCCGTATCTATTATTTAAACAGGAAAGTCTGACTGAGATATACAATCTATTTTACAAGGGAGAACTGGCCATGACCCATATGCTTTTCTAACCATGCTTGTGTGCGTGTGTGTGTGTGTGTGTGTGTGTGTGTGTGTGTGTGTGTGTGTGTGTGTGTGTGTGTGTGTGTGTGTGTGTGTGTGTGTGTGTGTGTGTGTAGACGTGGGGGGGCCTGTGGACCCCATCACCCCCACCATCATCATCCCTCCTAAGAACACCAGTGTGAACGCGGGGAGGAATGATGTCATTATGGAGTGTGTGGCCAATGCTAGGTGAGTGAACACACACACACACAGAGAGACCACCTCTGTCACATTTCACTATCACCTAATGTCTTTTGTTTGGGTCTCTTTTAGAAAATTGTTCATCCGTCCTATTCAATGCTTTTCTCCTCTCATCCCCTCCTCCTCTCTGTCTCTCCTCTCTCTCCATTCTTCTCCTCCTCTCCTTATCTCTGCTCTGAATCCAAACTATTATGGCCAATTCAAAGACTTGATCAGTATGACAGATGTAATACAGTGCTCTGTCAATGCCTCACAACCTTGAAACAGAATTTGAATCATATTAATAACCTCTCTTTCTCCCCCTCCCTCTCTCTCTCTCCCCCCCTTCTCTATCTCTCTTTCTCCCCCTCCCCCTCTCTCTGTCTCTCTCCCTCTGTATATCTCACTCTCCCCCTTCTCTCTCTGTCTCTCTTTCTCTCTCTGTCTCCCTCCCTCTGTATATCTCACTCTCCCTTTCTCTCTCTCTCTTTCTTTATCTGTCTCCCTCCCTATGTATATCTCACTCTCCCCCCTCTCTCTCTCTCTCCCTCTGTATCTCTCTCTCTCTCCCTGTTCTCACCCCCTCTCTCTCTCTCTTTCTCTCTCTCTCTCTCTCTCTCTCTCTCTCTCTCTATTGCTCTCCCCTTCTCTCTCTCTCTCTTTCTATCTCTGTCTCCCTCCTTCTGTATCTCTCTCTCTCCTCTCCTCCAGACCTCTGATCAAGATGGTTATAACCTGGCGTAAGGATGGTGTTGTGGTCAGTACAGGGATACGTGACTTTGGCCGCAGGCTGACCATCAGCCTCCCAGCGGTCAGTGACAGTGGTTACTATGAATGTGAGGCCACCCTCCGCAGCAGCACTGTGCCACCGGTCAACGCAGGGGCCTACCTACATGTTCTAGGTACACACACACACACGCACGCACGCACGCACGCACGCACGCACGCACACACACACACACACACACACACACACACACACACACACACACACACACACACACACACACACACACACACACACACACACACACACACACACACACACACACACACACACACACACATGGGAGTTTCTCCACATGTTGGTTAGACTAGGTAAAGAACCACCTACTAGTTCTCCTGTCAGTGGTCAGGTTGAGGGAATATCATTGTGTGTAAATTTCAGAAGTCTTTACATCAGTTTGACATGCTGCTGGACCATGGAGATAAATGGACTCCCCATCCCGGATCCGGGATATTTGCCATCAAAAACCCTGACTAGCATAGCGTAGCCTAGCGCGAACGGTATATAATAAAATATAATATCATGAAATCACAAGTGCAATATTGCAAAACACAGTTTAGCCTTTTGTTAATCCATCTGTCGTCTCAGATTTTGAAATTATGCTTTACAGCGTAAGCAATACTTGCATTTGTGTAAATGTATCGATCGCTCGACAAAACAAAAGAACAGCTAGCGTCAAGTAACTTGGTATCAAAAATCAGAAAAGCAATCAAATTAATCGTTTACCTTTGATGATCTTTGGATGGTTTCCCTCACGAGACTCCCAGTTAGACAGCAAATGTTCCTTTTGTTCCATGAAGATATTTTTTATGCCCAGGAATCCACCGGAAAAAGCGTTCGCGACAACGCCGGAAAAAATGTCAAATTATATTCATAATGTCCACATAAACATGTCAAATGTTGTTTTTGATCCTCCCTGTGTAGGGTGCCGTCTTTCGGATGGGACGTTAAACGGGTGTCCTGACTCTCTGAGGTCATTAAAGATCCCACGGCACTTATCGTAAGAGTAGGGGTGTTAACCCCGGTGTCCTGGCTAAATTCCCAATCTGGCCCTCAAACCATCATGGTCACCTAATAATCCCCAGTTTACAATTGGCTCATTCATCCCCCTCCTCTCCCCTGTAACTATTCCCCAGGTCGTTGCTGCAAATGAGAACGTGTTCTCAGTCAACTTACCTGGTAAAATAACGGTAAAATAAAATAAATAAAAATCCAACTTCAGGGTGTTTTTCAAATATCGATTCGATAATGGCTGATCTTCACTAGGACCGAGAGGAACAATGGCTGCCATTCACTTTTGCGCAAAAATCACTCGGAGAGCCCCCACCTATCCACTTACGCAATGTGTCCTTTCACGCTCATTCTTCAAAATAAAAGCCTGAAACTATGTCCAAAGGCTGTTGACACCTTAGGGAAGACATAGAAAAAGAAGTCTGGTTGATATCCCTTTCAATGGGCAATAGGAATGCATGGGAACAGAGAGGTCTCAAGAACAGTGCCACTTCTTGGTTGGATTTTTCTCAGGTTTTCGCCTGCAATATCAGATCTGTTTAACTCACAGACAACATTTTTACAGTTTTGGAAACTTCAGAGTGTTTTCTATCCTAATCTGACTATTATATGCATATTATAGTTTCGGGGGCTGAGAAATAGGCAGTTTCAAATGGGTACGCCTTTTTAGCCAAAAGTGTAAACTGCGCCACCTAGTTAGAAGAGGTTTTAAACAAGAGGTGGATTGTGAAGAAATGTCTCTGTCTCTATCTGATGATGCAGTCCATTACTCTGCACTAGTCTCAACGAGACTAAACCTTGGAAATAACATACTTATTGGATGTACAGGATGGATTTAATGTAAGTTAACACAAACCAAGAGGACCAAGACACCTTATCATTAACATGACTTTATTGTTAAAACTTGTTCAATTGAACAAAAATGTTCAAGAAAATTAGAGGAAGGTTATAACTGTTTCCCTCTCCTCCTCTCCCCTCCTCTCATCCTCCCCTCCTGCTCTCCCCTCCTCCGTTCTCCTCCTCTCCTCGTCTCCCCTCCTCCTCTCCTCTCCCCTCCTCTCCTCTCCCCTCCTCCACTCTCCTCCTCTCCTCTCCCCTCCTCCGTTCTCCTCCTCTCCTCTCCTCCCCTCTCCTCCTCTCATCCCCTCTCCTCCTCTCCTCGTCTCCCCTCCTCCTCTCCTCCCCTCTCCTCCTCTCCTCCTCTCCTCGTCTCCCCTCCTCCTCTCCTCTCCCTTCCTCCACTCTCCTCCTCTCCTCCCCTCTCCTCCTCTCCTTGTCTCCCCTCCTCCTCTCCTCCCCTCTCCTCCTCTCCTCCTCTCCTCCTCTCCTCC
>NC_074666.1:88713479-88715979 GCF_029448725.1 Salvelinus fontinalis
CATGACCCCAGTGTGTCTGTCAGTTATTTGGATACCAAGCTGACATCTGACTCAGCTCCTCAAAGGCTAAGTGATTAGTTGATCAGTTGAATCAGGGAGGGGGGGGGGGGGCAGTAGTGGAATAGATCAAAGAGGTTGATCAGTTGAATCAGGGAGGGGGGGGGGCAGTAGTGGAATAGATCAAAGAGGTTGATCAGTTGAATCAGGGGGGGGGCAGTAGTGGAATAAATCAAAGAGGTTGATCAGTTGAATCAGGGGGGGGCAGTAGTGGAATAAATCAAAGAGGTTGATCAGTTGAATCGGGGGGGGGGCAGTAGTGGAATAAATCAAAGAGGTTGATCAGTTGAATCAGGGGGGGGCAGTAGTGGAATAGATCAAAGAGGTTGATCAGTTGAATCAGGGGGGGGCAGTAGTGGAATAGATCAAAGAGGTTGATCAGTTGAATCAGGGAGGGGGGGCAGTAGTGGAATACATCAAAGAGGTTGATCAGTTGAATCAGGGGGGGGGCAGTATTGGAATAAATCAGAGAGGTTGATCAGTTGAATCAGGGAGGGGCAGTAGTGGAATAGATCAAAGAGGTTGATCAGTTGAATCAGGGAGGGGCAGTAGTGGAATACATCAAAGAGGTTGATCAGTTGAATCAGGGAGGGGGGGGGGCAGTAGTGGAATAGATCAAAGAGGTTGATCAGTTGAAGTTAATGGAGAAAATTAGAAGTTTGGTGTCTGGATCAGTGTGAACAGACAACGACACACACACAGTCTGAGTATCTGGATCAGTGTGAACAGACAACGACACACACACAGTCTGAGTATCTGGATCAGTGTGAACAGACAGTAACACACACACACAGTCTGAGCATCTGGATCAGTATGAGCAGAGCGTCTGTGTGTTTCTGAGAGAATTCATTAAGCCATTTTTACATCAACAGCCGTTTTTACATCAACAGTCTCAAAGTGCTCTACGGTAACCATGTATCTATGTGTGTTTGTTGGTGTGTTTGTGTTTGTTGGTGTGTGTGTGTGTGTGTGTGTGTGTGTGTGTGTGTGTGTGTGTGTGTGTGTGTGTGTGTGTGTGTGTGTGTGTGTGTGTGTGTGTGTGTGTGTGTGTGTGTGTGTGTGTGTGTGTGTGTGTGTGTGTGTGTGTGTGTGTTGTCCTCTTCTCCAGGTATGTTTGGGAGAAGACTGGTTCAGTGGTGGATGTGAGCACCTCTCCCCGGCTCCGTCTGGACCCTGACGGGACCCTGCACCTCTCCCAGACCTGGTCAGGTGACATCGGAACATACACCTGTAGAGTCACCTCTGTAGGGGGCAACGACTCACGCAGCGCTCACCTCAGAGTCAGGTTAACCTCACATTTTGTTGACATCTCTCTCTTGGTCTGTCACTCTGTCTGGCATTGTGTGTCCATCTCTATCTTTCTCCCATCATGCAGTATTATCCATTCACTCTTCATCTACCTCTCTCTCTCTCTCTCTCTCGCTTCCTCTCTCTCTCTCTCTCTCTCTCTCTCCCCCTCTCTCTATCTCTGTCTCTCTCTCTCTAACTCTCTCTCTATGCCCTCTCTCTCTCTCTCTCTCTCTCCCCCTCTCTCTATCTCTGTCTCTCTCTATCTAACTCTCTCTCTCTCTCCCCTCTCTCTCTCTCTGTCTCTCTATCTCTCTCTCTCGCTCTATCTATCTAGCTTTCTCTCTCTCTCCCCCTCTCTCTCTCGCTCTATCTCTGTCTCTCGCTCGCTCTATCTCTCTATCTCTCTCTGGCAGTGTGCTGTTGTCTCATCTACAGCTTTATCATATTCCCCTCACCTCTCATCTCCTCCCTCCATCATCAACTCCTCTCTGCCCTCTGCTATTTTTACTATTAACTACCACGTTCTTTGGATATTTATGATATTAGCATTCTGTATCATTCTCTCTGAACCGTGCTCTGTCTGTGTATGTCTCTCCTTCACACACACACGCACACACACACACACACACGCACACACACACACACACACACACACACACACACACACACACACACACACACACACACACACACACACACACACACACACACACACACACACACACACACACACACACACCTCCCCCCATACAGGCAGCTTCCCCATGCTCCAGAGATCCCCAGTGCAGCTCTGAGCCAGGTAGAGAGGAGGGCCATCAATCTGACCTGGGCTCAGGCCTTCGATGGAAACAGCCCCCTGATCCGATACATCCTGGAGGTCTCAGAGAACAGTGAGTGGACTAGAATACTACAGCTGGAATTCTGAACACTGAACACTATGAACAGAATACTACAGCTGGAATTCTGAACACTGAACACAATGAACAGAATACTACAGCTGGAATTCTGAACACTGAACACAATGAACAGAATACTACAGCTGGAATTCTGAACACTGAACACAATGAACAGAATACTACAGCTGGAATTCTGAACACTAAACACTATGAACAGAATACTACAGCTGGAACACTGAACACTAAACACTACGAAC
>NC_074666.1:88718479-88799450 GCF_029448725.1 Salvelinus fontinalis
TTGGAGTATGAAAAACTTAGTCGGCGCAATGGAATTAAGATTTTGGCAGAGGTTGGATGTTCAGTGGAAGAATGTGTTTTAGCGGTAGGTAGTATGATTGGGTATGATAGCATTAAATCAGCCTCAAGGATGAATAGCGCAGTAGTGATATTCTTAGATTCTATTGGAAAAGTGAATACGATGGTGGAGAACGGTGTTGTTTTGAGGGAAACACAGACGAAGGTATTTCCACTTATGAATCCGGCTAAGAAGGTTATATTGTCTAACGTACCACCATTTGTTAGAGATGAAGTGTTGGAGAGAGAATTATCGCGTCATGGTCAAATTGTGTCTACAATAAAGAAAGTTCTTTTTGGATGCAAATCTCCGTTGCTGAAACATGTCGTGTCTCATAGAAGGCAAGTGTATATGATCTTAAAAAAGGACGTCGATGAACTGAATTTAGCGTTTAGTTTTAAGATTGATGGATTTGATTATGTGTTTTACGCTTCTACTGAATCAATGAAATGTTTTGGGTGTGGAAGAGAGGGGCATTTGGTGCGTAGTTGTCCTGAGAAGGAGCGCGCAGAGCCCGGTAGTAGTTATAGTGATGGTACAGATAATGCATTTACGCAAAGAGATGAAATTGCTAAAAATACGGGGGAAGGAAGAAGGTGGGCAGATGTGGTTGGAAAAGGGGGAGAGGAAGGCAGTGTGGATACGGGGACAATTGTGGTGGATCAGAACAAGGAGGGAGGGGAAGCAGTCTGTGAGATTGCGACTGCTGTTGCTGAGGTGGTGTTGGAAAATGAAATTGGAGATAAAGAGGAAATTGAAATAACAGGAAAGGAAGAAGCTGTTTTCAAAGTACCGAGAAGTAAGAGAAAGAATGTAGGGGGGGGTGAAGGGTCTAATTCTAAGAGGAAGGTAGAGATTGATAAATTAGTTGAAGATGGGAAGGTTGGGGATTTGGGAGAGTCTTCCTCTGGGGAGGAGAGCGGGAGTGAGTCATCTGACGCGTCGCAACAAAATAGTGAGATAATTGGGGAGGAAGGAAGGTATGGAATTAAGAAGGTACGCCAATTTCTGAAGTTGACAAAAGGGAAGAAATATATGCAGGATTACAATATAACTGATTTTTTCCCTGAAAGTGAATTGTTTATTGAATCAGCAAAGTTTTTGATGTCAAAAATAACAGGGGGAGGTTTGACAAGCCCTGAAATTGCTAGACTTAAGAAGGTGGTCACGAGAGTGATAAGTGATGTAAATTCTAAAGAAAATGAAAGGGTTTAGTTGCAGTTTTAAACCTGTAAAGAGATGGGATATCTGTATTTTCCTCTGTATATTTTTTTCATTCATGAGCAGTTTTAAGATTTCTTCTTTAAACATAAATGGTGGAAGAGATGTTAAAAAAAGAGCGATAGTGTATGAGTTAATTAGGGGAAAGGGAAGTGACATAAATTTTCTACAAGAAACACATAGTAATTTGGAAAATGAAGTTATGTGGAAAAAGGAATGGGAGGGGACAGTGGTGTGTAGTCATAAAAATTCTAAAAGTGGGGGTGTGGCTATATTGTTCTCAAGGGGGTTTTTGCCTTTGTCTTATGAGGTTGAAGAGGTAGTTGAGGGGAGGTTATTAAAAGTTAGAGCAAGGTATGAAAACATCACTATGTGTCTGATAAATGTCTATGCCCCAGTGGTGGCAGTTGAGAGGGTATGTTTTTTAGAGACATTATCAAATACCATTGAGAAATGTAACAATGAAGATTATTTATTTATTGCTGGGGATTTTAACTGCACAGTCAGTGATTTAGATAGAAATCATCAAGAACCTCATATAGCCTCAAGGACCTTTTTAAAACGCCTCATTGTAACGCATGAATTGTGTGATATTTGGCGGAGACAAAATGGAGGCACAAGGCAGTACACCTGGGCGCATGTGAGAGAGAACATCATCTCTATGGCAAGGTTAGATAGGTTTTATTGTTTTGAGCATCAATCTCAGGTCTGTAAATCAAGTGTGATAACCCCAGTGGGATTTTCTGATCATTGTTTAATAACAGAGGTGGTGTTCATTAATAATGTAAAACCCAAAAGCGCATACTGGCATTTTAATATAACTTTATTGAGTGATGCTCACTTCAGGAAATGTTTTTGTTTTTTCTGGGAGAGGTGGAGGTCTCAAAAGGACAGTTTTATATCCATTCAACAGTGGTGGGATATAGGGAAAATCCAGATTCAACAATTTTGTAAGCAATACACGAGGAATGTCACCAAGGATATCATCAGATCAATGAAAGCCCTAGAGTTTGAAATAGTGGAACTCATGACGTTGGTTGAGACCACAGGAGATTGGGGCCATACGCAGGCACTCAAGAAAAAAAAAGTTGAATTGGCAGATCTGCTGGGTATCAGAGCACAGGGGGCATTGGTGAGAAGTAAGTTTCAGGGAATATCTGAAATGGATGCCTCATCCAAATTTTTCTTTGGTTTAGAGAAAAAGAATGGACAAAGAAAAATTATTCATTGTCTCAAATCAGCTGTTGGACAAGAGCTCACTAGCCCTAGTGAAATTAGAAAGAGGGCAGTAGAGTTCTATGCTGAGCTCTACAAGTGTGAGTACAAAGAGGATAAAACAGTGACACAGAAGTTCCTTGATGGGCTCCCAAAGGTGGATGCAGAAGCTCAGGTTGAGCTTGAGCAACCATTGTCTTTGCAGGAGTTATACTCTGCATTAAAAGGCATGGAAAATGGAAGGGCACCAGGCTTTGATGGGCTTCCCGTTGACTTTTTTAAGTCTTTTTGGACTATGTTGGGAGAAGATTGGCTGGCAGTGATTAATGATAGTTTAACCGGAGGGTTACTACCATTAAGCTGCAGAAGGGCTGTCCTCACCCTACTGCCCAAAAAGGGAGACCCTAGGGAGGTGAAAAACTGGAGGCCGGTGGCTTTATTGTGCACTGATTATAAGATCCTGTCCAAGGCTTTGTCCAACAGGCTGAGGGAGGTGATGGGGCAAATCATACATACGGACCAGTCCTACTGTGTTCCTGGCAGGCAGATAGGGGATAACATTTCTCTGATTCGTGACTTTTTGGACATCTCTAGGGCTATTGGGGTGGATGCAGGTCTAATTTCAATTGATCAGGAAAAGGCATTTGACCGAGTTGAACATCAATATTTATGGCATACGCTTGAGGCGTTTGGGTTCAGATCTGGTTTTATTGACATGATAAAGGTGATATATGGTGACATTGAAAGTGTATTGAAAGTTAACGGTGGTTTGAGTGCTCCTTTTAAAGTGTGTAGAGGTATTAGGCAGGGATGTTCTTTATCAGGGATGCTGTATGCCATTGCTATAGAGCCACTACTAAATAGCATTAGAAGTCGCATTGAAGGGGTGTACCTTTCCAAGGATATTCCTCCTATTCGTCTTTCAGCCTATGCTGATGATGTAGTTGTTTTAGTGAAAAATCAAGCGGAGGTGGATAGTTTGAGTCTAATGGTTGATCGGTTTAGGGGAATATCCTCGGCAAAAGTAAATTGGGAAAAGAGTTGTGCATTACAGATTGGAGAATGGTCTGGAGGGATCATGGCTTTGCCAGGGGGATTGGAATGGTGTAAGGGAGGGTTTAAGTATCTTGGAGTGTACTTAGGAGATGAGGGGATTATGGAAAGAAATTGGATTGGGGTGGTTGAAATGGTGGAAGGGAGGATGAGGAGATGGCGTTGGTTGTTATCTCGAATGTCATATAGGGGGAGAACTATTATAGTTAACAATGTGATTGCCTCTGCATTATGGCATCGGTTGGCAGTTTTAGAACCACCTTCTGGTCTTCTGGCTAAGATACAGGCAATTATGGTAGATTTTTTTTGGGATAAATATCACTGGGTTCCACAAAGTGTTTTGTATTTGTCAAAAGAGGAGGGGGGACAAGGTCTGGTACATCTTGCTAGTAGGGCTGCTGCTTTCCGTTTTCAGTTTATTCAAAGGTTGCTTTATGGACAGGAAAATGTGGTGTGGAGGGGGGTAGCAGGCCTTGTGTTACAGAGGGTTGGAGGTTTAGGTTTAAAGAAGGCTTTATTTCTGGTTGATAGTAGCCAGATTTCTAGGGAGGGAGTACCTCCGTTTTACAGAGGCCTTCTCAGAGTGTGGAGCATAATGAAGGTGTGCAGACGAACTTCAGCGGAGTCAGTGCATTGGCTGTTGGAGGAACCTCTGGTGTGTGGGGCAAGACTGGATTGTACAACTGAAGCTGTTCCACATTTCTCCAAGATTCTGGTGAAGGGAAAAATAATCACCTTAAGACAGTTAATGGCAATGGCTGGGCCCGACTTAATGGATGGAAGACGGTTGGCTGAACATTTGGGGGTGAGGTCGGAAAGGATTGTTGGACAAATGCTGGGAAGCTGCAGGAAAGCTCTGTCAGCGGAAGAATGGGGAATGCTTAATAGCCACAAGAAGAAGGAACAAGATGAAGACGTCTCATTTCCAAGATTAGGGATTACACCAAATATCACAGAGTCAGAGAGAAAGGGTATATTGTTGGATTTGAGAGGGTTGGAGGAGGTGGGTTTGGATGAGGTGAATGGGAAGGATTTGTATAGGGGGTGTGTTAAGGTGTTAAACAAAGAGAAATTGAAAAATAGAAAAGACACTCCATGGAGGGTAAAATTGGGAATTGATGACAAGGTAAAGCCAGCATGGAGAGCACTGTACAAACCACCGTTACAAAAGGGTACTGGTGATATGCAATGGAGGGTGTTACATGGCATTATTGCAGTTAATGCTTTTGTATCTGTCATTAATTCAGATGTTAGAGATGGATGTCCTTTTTGTAATATAAGAGAAACCATTTTTCACTGTTTTATGGAGTGTGAGAGGATAAAACCTTTATTGGAAATACTGGAATCATTGTTTAGAGCTGTAGGTGAGATTTTTAATAACAATGTTTTTATTTTGGGGTTTCAATATAGTAAGCAACAGAAAAGAAAATGTCAAATGTTAAATTTTATTTTGGGACAAGCTAAGATGTCAATTTTTTTGAGTAGGAAACATAAAATAGACACGGGATATGAGAAGGATATAAGATGTGTTTTTAAAGGATTAGTGAAAGCAAGAATAAAAGTGGATTTTGAGTTTTTCTCAGCTGTAAAAGATCTCCCATTGTTTGAGGAGAAGTGGGCATATGAAGGAGCGCTTTGTTTTGTAGAGGAAGGGAAATTATTTTTTGTTGAGGAAATAAGTTGAATGTATATGTTCTTTTGTATTTTTATTTTTATTTATTTTGTGTAGGAATTACGTTCATTGTTTAATTTCTGAAAAGGCAGTGTGTCATTATTTATGTTAACAATTGAGTAGAAAATAAAGGTTTTATAAAAACTCAAACTCTCTCTCTCTCTCTCTCTCTCTGTCTCTCTCTCTCTGTCTCTCTCTCTGTCTCTCTCTCTGTCTTTCTCTGTCTCTGTCTCTCTCTCTCTCTGTCTCTCTCTCTGTCTCTCTCTCTCTGTCTCTCTCTCTGTCTCTCTGTCGTAGATGCCCCGTGGACAGTGCTCCTGGCCAATATCGAACCGGAGTCGACCGGGGTGACCGTGGGTGGTTTGATCCCAGCACGGTCCTACCAGTTCAGGCTGTGTGCGGTCAACGACGTGGGCAGGGGACAGTTCAGCAAGGAGACTGACCGGTGGGTTTTCATTTTCATGTATCCTTTATTTAACCAGGAGAATCCCAGAGATATACAGTGGGGAGAACAAGTATTTGATACACTGCCGATTTTGCAGGTTTTCCTACTTACAAAGCATGTAGAGGTCTGTCATTTTTATCATAGGTACACTTCAACTGTGAGAGACAGTTGAAAAATCCAGAAAATCACATTGTATGATTTTAAGTAATTAATTTGCATTTTATTGCATGACATAAGTATTTGATCACCTACCAACCAGTAAGAATTCCGGCTCTCACAGACCTGTTAGTTTTTCTTTAAGAAGCCCTCCTGTTCTCCACTCATTACCTGTATTAACTGCACCTGTTTGAACTCGTTACCTGTATAAAAGACACCAGTCCACACACTCAATCAAACAGACTCCAACCTCTCCACAATGGCCAAGACCAGAGAGCTGTGTAAGGACATCGGGGATAAATTTGTAGACCTGCACAAGGCTGGGATGGGCTACAGGACAATAGGCAAGCAGCTTGGTGAGAAGGCAACAACAGTTGGCGCAACTATTAGAAAATGGAAGAAGTTCAAGATGACGGTCAATCACCCTCAGTCTGGGGCTCCATGCAAAATCTCATCTCGTGGGGCATCAATGATCATGAGGAAGGTGAGGGATCAGCCCAGAACTACACAGCAGGACCTGGCAATGACCTGAAGAGAGCTGGGACCACAGTCTCAAAGAAAACCATTAGTAACACACCACGCCATCATGGATTAAAATCCTGCAGCGCACGCAAGGTCCCCCTGCTCAAGCCAGCGCATGTGTCACGACTTCGACCGAGGCAGGCTCTCTTTCCCGTTCGGGTGGCGTTCGGCGGTCGTCGTCACCGGCCTATTAGCTGCCACTGATGTTAGTAGGGTGGCCTAATTTGTCCGTGTTCTATTAAAGAGCATTTGTTTTGCAATTGCTGCTCCTGCGCTTTTTTCTTCACACTCCGACACCCAGGCCTTACAGAATCCCGCACCCAACCCTGACCTATGGAGTCAGCAGGAGCAGTGGCCAACCCTCTCCCATCGATGGAGGAACGGGTGCTCCATCATACCACCGTTCTCCACCGTATTGGAACAGCGATGGATTCTATGATGGAGCGAATGGACAGATGGGAGAGGAGTGGTCTTCTCTCTCCACCTTCGGCTCCTCCAGCTCAGGACTCTCCATCCCCCGGCTCCAGCGCTCTCCGTCTGACATTCCCAAGGGATTATGATGGAGCGGCGGCGGGGTGCCAGGGGTTCCTACTCCAACTGGAACTGTACCTTGCCGCCGTAAGACCCACTCCCTCGGGAGCGGAGAGGGTGAGTGTCCTCATCTCCTGCCTCACGGGTCGTGCTCTGGAGTGGGCAAACGCAGTCTGGAATGGCCCAGACTCAGCGAAGGAGCACTACCCAGAGTTCACCCGCCGTTTTCGGGCTGTATTTGACCATCCTACAGAGGGCCGAGCGGCGGGAGAACGACTGTTCCACCTTAGGCAGGAGAAGATGAGCGCCCAGGATTACGCGTTGGAGTTCCGGACCCTGGCTGCAGGATCTGGGTGGAACGACAGGGCCCTTATTGATCACTACCGGTGTAGTCTCCGGGAGGACGTCCGCAGGGAGCTAGCATGTCGGGACACCGCTCTTTCCCTGGATGAGCTGATTGACATGTCTATCCGTCTGGACAATCTGCTGGCTGCCCGCGGGCGTTCTGAGAGGGTCCTGTACGTTCCACCACCCAGTCCCTCCGCTCCTATTCCGATGGAGGTGGGAGGGGCTGGACAGAGGGGTACCGGAGGAGGAGGCTCTCCCTGCACCAGCTGTGATCGGAGAGGACACACGGCCGATCGGTGCTGGGGGGGTCCGTCTGGGAGTCGAGATGGCAGGCGGAACACTTCTCGATCACCCCAGGTGAGTCAGCACCAAACTCACCCAGAACCCCCTGTTAGTCACATGTTTGTCTTGATTTTTTTTCTTAAATTTTTCCCCTCTTCCCAGCATAGGGCGCTAGTCGATTCAGGCGCAGCTGGGAACTTTATGGATCGCGGACTCGCTCTTAGGTTAAGGGTTCCGCTTGTGCCGATAGATTCTCCCTTTCCCGTGCACTCCCTAGATAGCCGGCCATTAGGGTCAGGGGTAGTCAGGGAGACCACGGTTCCCCTGGACATGGTGACGCAGGGGAATCATAAGGAGCGTATTAGCTTTTATATTATTGATTCGCCTGCGTTTCCGGTGGTACTAGGGATTCCCTGGCTGTTCCGGCACAATCCTAAAATTTCGTGGAAACAGGGGGTTCTCCAGGGGTGGTCAAAGGAGTGTTCTGGAAGGTGTTTGGGAGTTTCCATCGGTGCCACGTCGGTGGAAAGTCCAGACCAGGGTTCCACGGTGTACATTCCCCCCGAGTATGCCGATTTGGCAATCGCTTTCAGTAAAAAGAAAGCGACTAAATTACCACCTTATCGACCGGGAAGGAATTGTGCGATAGATCTCCAGGTAGACGCTGCGCTTCCCAAGAGTCACGTGTACCCATTGTCCCAAGAGGAGACGGTGGCTATGGAGACATATGTCACTGAGTCTCTGGGACAGGGGTATATTCGGTCCTCCATCTCACCCGCCTCCTCGAGTTTCTTTTTTGTGAAGAAAAAGGAGGGAGGTTTGCGTCCGTGTATTGATTATAGAGGTCTAAATGCCATCACCATTGGGTTTAGTTACCCACTACCTCTCATTGCTACGGCAATGGAATAATTTCACGGAGCGCAGTTCTTCACAAAATTGGATCTCAGGAGCGCGTATAGTCTGGTGCGTATTCGGAAAGGAGACGAGTGGAAAACCGCATTTAGTACCACATCGGGCCATTATGAGTACTGCGTCATGCCGTATGGGTTAAAGAATGCTCCAGCCGTTTTCCAATCCTTTGTAGACGATATTCTCAGGGACCTGCACGGGCAGGGAGTGGTTGTTTATATCGATGACATTCTGATCTACTCAGCCACTTACGCCGCGCATGTGTCTCTGGTACGCAAGGTGCTTGGTAGACTGCTGGAGCATGACCTATATGTCAAGGCTGAGAAGTGTGTGTTCTCCAAACGAGCCGTCTCTTTTCTGGGTTATCGCATTTCCACCTCGGGCGTGGTGGTAGGGAGTGACCGCATTAAGGCCGTGCGTAATTGGCCGACTCCGACCACGGTAAAGGAGGTGCAGCGGTTTTTGGGTTTTGCCAACTACTACCGGAGGTTTATCCGGGGTTTTGGCCAGGTGGCAGCTCCTATTACCTCACTGCTGAAGGGGGGTCCGGTGCGTTTGCAGTGGTCAGCAAAAGCGGACGGAGCTTTCAACAGGTTGAAGGCGCTGTTCACGGATGCGCCCGTGTTGGCACATCCGGATCCCTCTCTAGCATTCATAGTGGAGGTGGACGTGTCCGAGGCTGGGGTAGGTGCCGTGCTATCACAGCGCTCTGGTACGCCACCAAAACTCCACCCCTGTGCTTTCTTCTCGAAGAAACTCAGCCCAGCGGAGCGTAACTATGATGTGGGGGACCGGGAGTTGTTAGCAGTGGTCAGTGCCCTGAAGGTGTGGAGACACTGGCTTGAGGGGGCTAAGCACCCTTTTCTCATCTGGACCGACCACCAGAATCTGGAGTATATTCGGGCAGCTAGGAGACTGAATCCACGTCAAGCAAGGTGGGCCATGTTCTTTACCCGATTCCAGTTTACCTTAACGTATAGACCGGGCTCCCAGAATGTAAAGGCGGATGCACTGTCCCGTTTTTACGACTCGGACGATCGGCCCACCGAACCCACTCCCATCCTTCCCGCCTCTAGGCTGATAGCACCAGTGGTGTGGGAGGTGGACTCGGACATCGAGCGGGCGTTACCCGCTCCTCCTCAGTGTCCAGTGGGGCGGAAGTACGTGCCGCTTAGTGTTCGGGACAAATTGATTCGGTGGGCTCACGTTCTACCCTCCTCGGGTCACCCTGGGGTGAAGAGGACAGTGGGGAGCCTTCGGGGGAGGTATTGGTGGCCTACCTTGGCGAGAGACGTTAGGGTTTATGTTTCCTCCTGTTCGGTATGCGCCCAGAGTAAGGCTCCTAGGCACCTTCCTAGAGGGAAGTTACAACCCATCCCCGTTCCACAACGGCCTTGGTCGCACCTGTCCGTAGATTTTCTGACCGATCTTCCCCCGTCTCAGGGGAACACTACGGTACTGGTGATTGTGGATCGGTTCTCTAAGTCCTGTCGTCTCCTCCCGTTGCCCGGTATTCCTACAGCCCTACAGACTGCGGAGGCATTATTCACCCACGTCTTCCGGCACTACGGGGTGCCGGAGGACATTGTTTCTGATCGGGGCCCCCAATTCACGTCCCGACTATGGAGGGCGTTTATGGAGCGTTTGGGGGTCTCGGTCAGCCTTACCTCCGGTTATCACCCTGAGAGTAATGGGCAGGTGGAGAGAGTGAACCAGGAGGTGGGTAGGTTTCTGCGGTCGTATTGCCAGGACCGGCCAGGGGAGTGGGCGAGATACATTCCCTGGGCCGAAATGGCCCAGAACTCACTACGCCACTCCTCTACTAACGTGTCCCCCTTTCAGTGTGTATTGGGGTACCAGCCGGTCCTGGCACCATGGCATCCGAGCCAGACCGAGGCTCCTGCGGTGGAGGAATGGGTGCAGCGCTCCAAGGAGACATGGAGAGCCGTCCAGGAATCACTTCAACAAGCTAGTGGACGGCAGAAGAGGAGTGCTGACCGCCACCGCAGTGAGGCCCCCGTGTTTGTACCGGGGGACAGGGTCTGGCTCTCGACCCGAAACCTGCCCCTCCGCTTGCCCTGCCGGAAGCTGGGTCCGCAGTGTGTAGGGCCCTTCAAAGTCCTGAGGAGAATAAACGAGGTGTGTTATCGATTACAACTCCCTTCCTATTATCGTATTAACCCCTCGTTTCATGTGTCTCTCCTCAGGCCGGTGGTAGCTGGTCCCCTGCAGCACGGTGAGGTGCCGGAGGTCCCTCCTCCCCCTCTGGACATCGAGGGGACCCCGGCGTACAAGATACGGGCCATTCTGGACTCGAGACGCCGGGTGAGGGGCCTGCAGTACCTCGTGGACTGGGAGGGGTACGGTCCGGAGGAGAGGTGCTGGGTACCGGTGGGGGACATTTTGGATCCGTCTATGCTGAGGGATTTCCATCGCCTCCATCCGGATCGCCCTGCACCTCGTCCTCCGGGTCGACCTCGAGGCCGGTGTCGGCGCGCTGCGGGAGCCGCGCGTCAGAGGGGGGGTACTGTCACGACTTCGACCGAGGCAGGCTCTCTTTCCCGTTCGGGTGGCGTTCGGCGGTCGTCGTCACCGGCCTATTAGCTGCCACTGATCCTTTTCCCCCCTCCCTATGTGTTTATTGGGCGCACCTGTTTTGTATGAGGGTTAATTACTTGGGTATTTAATCAGCCGGCATTCAAGTTTCTTTGTGTGGGATTGTTTGTATGTAAGTTGGTGTCGGTTTTGTGCTTCATGTTTCTGGACATTATTCATTCCCCACGTGTCTGGGGTAGTTTATTAGTGTACACCCAGTGTGTTAGTAGGGTGGCCTAATTTGTCCGTGTTCTATTAAAGAGCATTTGTTTTGCAATTGCTGCTCCTGCGCTTTTTTCTTCACACTCCGACACCCAGGCCTTACAGCATTTCCAGGCCCGTCTGAAGTTTGCCAATGACCATCTGGATGATCCAGAGGAGGAATGGGAGAAGGTCATGGGGTCTGCTGAGACAAAAATATAGCTTTTTGGTCTAAACTCCACTCGCCGTGTTTGGAGGAAGAAGAAGGATGAGTACAACCCCAGGAACACCATCCCAACCGTGAAGCATGGAGGTGGAAACATCATTCTTTGGGGATGCTTTTCTGCAAAGGGGACAGGACGACTGCACCGTATTGAGGGGAGGATGGATGGGGCCATGTATTGCGAGATCTTGGCCAACAACCTCCTTCCCTCAGTAAGACCATTGAAGATGGGTCGTGGCTGGGTCTTCCAGCATGACAACGACCCGAAACACACAGCCAGGGCAACTAAGGAGTGGCTCCGTAAGAAGCATCTCAAGGTCCTGGAGTGGCCTAGCCAGTCTCCAGACCTGAACCCAATAGAAAATCTTTGGAGGGAGCTGAAAGTCCGTATTGCCCAGCAACAGCCCTGAAACCTGAAGGATCTGGAGAAATTCTGTATGGAGGAGTGGGCCAAAATCCCTGTACCAAATATTAAGTTCTGCTTCTCTGATGTATCAAATACTTATGTCATGCAATAAAATGCTAATTAATTACTTAAATATAGTACAATGTGATTTTCTGGATTTTTGTTTTAGAGTCCGTCTCTCACAGTTGAAGTGTACCTATGATAAAATTAACAGACCTCTACATGCTTTGTAAGTAGGAAGTGGTGTGAGCCTGTCTTTCATAGTTCAATCAATCACATTCATTTGTAATTGACATCAGCAGTTGTTACAGAGGGAGAGATCCAATGTGTTCTAGCAAGAACACCCTGAAGAAAACATCAATAAAATGTTCACTGTTTTTGTACAAACTGGGTTGTGGTCAGTAGGGCACACCGTAGAAAAACCTTTTGCAAAGGAAAAACAAATATGTGTCCTCATTGGACGAGTTCAGGTAGTACCTCCCTGTTTCAAAACGTTTTCTCCCCACTGAATATGATCCTACCTGTTCCTTCCCTTCTCTGTGGTTGGGTTTTGACTCTCTGACTAGTCTCTCAGAAGTCCACAGGGTTTTTCTCAAACATGGGAATGACTGTGTGTTTGATAAGTAGGAGTGAGCTGACCCATGAAAAATACTGCTGTGTGAATCACGATGGGTGTGATGACCCAGCTACTGCTCTCTCTCTCTCTCTCTCTCTCCTTCCATCTCTCTGTGTCTTTAGAGTAATACAGAGTGCTGAACGAGACAGAGCTTCAAACAGAAAGTCAAATCTCCAGAGTACTGTTGACGCCTTAGATATAGCTCAACACACACACACTCGCCTCAAACACTAACTACACACACCCTCAGAGACATACTAACTACTACACACCCTCAGAGACATATTAACTACTACACACCCTCAGAGACATACTAACTACTACACACCCTCATAGACATACTAACTACTACACACACCCTCAGAGACATACAAACTACTACACACACCCTCAGAGACATACTAACTACTACACACCCTCAGAGACATACTAACTACTACACACCCTCAGAGACATACTAACTACTACACACCCTCAGAGACATACTAACTACACACACCCTCAGAGACATACTAACTACTACACACCCTCAGAGATATACTAACTACTACACACACCCTCAGAGACATACTAACTACTACACACACCCTCAGAGACATACTAACTACTACACACCCTCAGAGACATACTAACTACTACACACACCCTCAGAGACATACTAACTACTACACACACCCTCAGAGACACACTAACTACTACACACACACTCAGAGACATACTAACTACTACACACCCTCAGAGACATACTAACTACTACACACCCTCAGAGACATACTAACTACTACACACACCCTCAGAGACATACTAACTACTACACACCCTCAAAGACATACTAACTACTACACACACCCTCAGAGACATACTAACTACTACGCACCCTCAAAGACATACTAACTACTACATACCCTCAGAGACATACTAACTACTATACACACTAACTACTACACACCCTCAGAGACATACTAACTACTGCACACCCACAGAGACATACTAACTACTACACACACCCTCAGAGATATACTAACTACTACACACACCCTCAGAGACACACTAACTACTACACACACCCTCAGAGACACACTAACTACTACAAACCCTCAGAGACATACTAACTACTACACACACCCTCAGAGACATACTAACTACTACACACCCTCAGAGACATACTAACTACTACACACCCTCAGAGACATACTAACTACACACACCCTCAGAGACATACTAACTACTACACACCCTCAGAGACATACTAACTACTACACACCCTCAGAGACATACTAACTACTACACACACCCTCAGAGACATACTAACTACTACACACCCTCAGAGACATACTAACTACTATACACACTAACTACTATACACCCTCAGAGACATACTAACTACTGCACACCCACAGAGACATACTAACTACTACACACCCTCAGAGACATACTAACTACACACACCCTCAGAGACATACTAACTACTACACACCCTCAGAGACATACTAACTACTACACACCCTCAGAGACATACTAACTACTACACACCCTCAGAGACATACTAACTACTACACACCCTCAGAGACATACTAACTACTACACACCCTCAGAGACATACTAACTACTACACACTCTCAGAGACATACTAACTACTACACACCCTCAGAGACATACTAACTACTACACACCCTCAGATATATACTAACTACTACACACCCTCAGAGACATACTAACTACTACACACACCCTCAGAGATTTACTAACTACTACACACACCCTCAGAGACATACTAACTACTACACACACCCTCAGAGAAATACCAACTACTACACACCCTCAAAGACATACTAACTGCTACTACACACCCTCAAAGACATACTAACTACTACACACCCTCAGAGACATACTAACTACTATACACACTAACTACTGCACACCCACAGAGACATACTAACTACTGCACACCCACAGAGACATACTAACTACTACACACACCCTCAGAGACATACTAACTACTACACACACCCTCAGAGACACACTAACTACTACACACACCCTCAGAGACACACTAACTACTACACACCCTCAGAGACATACTAACTACTACACACACCCTCAGAGACATACTAACTACTACACACACCCTCAGAGACATGCTAACTACTACACACACCCTCAGAGACATACTAACTACTACACACCCTCAGAGACATACTAACTACTACACACCATCAGAGATATACTAACTACTACACACCCTCAGAGACATACTAACTACTACACACCCTCAGAGACATACTAACTACTACACACACCCTCAGAGACATACTAACTACTACACACCCTCAGAGACATACTAACTACTACAAACACCCTCAGAGACATACTAACTACTACACACCCTCAGAGACATACTAACTACTACACACCCTCAGAGACATACTAACTACACACCCTCAGAGACATACTAACTACTTCACACCCTCAGAGATATACTAACTACTACACACCCTCAGAGACACACTAACTACTACACACACCCTCATAGACATACTGACTACTACACACCCTCAGAGACATACTAACTACTACACACCCTCAGAGACATACTAACTACTACACACACCCTCAGAGACATACTAACTACTACACACCCTCAAAGACATACTAACTACTACACACACCCTCAGAGACATACTAACTACTACACACCCTCAAAGACATACTAACTACTACACACCCTCAGAGACATACTAACTACTATACACACTAACTACTATACACCCTCAGAGACATACTAACTACTACACACCCTCAAAGACATACTAACTACTACACACACCCTCAGAGACATACTAACTACTACACACCCTCAGAGACATACTAACTACACACACCCTCAGAGACATACTAACTACTACACACCCTCAGAGACATACTAACTACTACACACCATCAGAGACATACTAACTACTACACACCCTCAGAGACATACTAACTACTACACACCCTCAGAGACATACTAACTACTACACACACCCTCAGAGATATACTAACTACTACACACCCTCAGAGATATACTAACAACTACACACCCTCAGAGACATACTAACTACTACACACCCTCAGAGACATACTAACTACTACACACACCCTCAGAGACATACTAACTACTACACACCCTCAGAGACATACTAACTACTATACACACTAACTACTATACACCCTCAGAGACATACTAACTACTGCACACCCACAGAGATATACTAACTACTACACACCCTCAGAGACATACTAACTACTACACACCCTCAGAGACATACTAACTACTACACACCCTCAGAGACATACTAACTACTACACACCCTCAGAGACATACTAACTACTACACACCCTCAGAGACATACTAACTACTACACACCCTCAGAGACATACTAACTACTACACACACCCTCAGAGAAATACTAACTACTACACACACCCTCAGAGACATACTAACTACTTCACACCCTCAGAGACATACTAACTACTACACACCCTCAGAGACATACTAACTACTATACACCCTCAAAGACATACTAACTACTACACACACCCTCAGAGACATACTAACTACTACACACACCCTCAGAGACACACTAACTACTACACACACCCTCAGAGACACACTAACTACTACACACCCTCAGAGACATACTAACTACTACACACACCCTCAGAGACACACTAACTACTACACACACCCTCAGAGACATACTAACTACTACACACCCTCAGAGACATACTAACTACTACACACCCTCAGAGACATACTAACTACTACACACCATCAGAGATATACTAACTACTACACACCCTCAGGGACATACTAACTACTACACACCCTCAGAGACATACTAACTACTACACACCCTCAGAGACATACTAACTACTACACACACCCTCAGAGACATACTAACTACTACACACACCCTCAGAGACATACTAACTACTACACACACCCTCAGAGACATACTAACTACTACACACACCCTCAGAGACATACTAACTACTACACACACCCTCAGAGACATACTAACCACTACAAACCCTCAGAGACATACTAACTACTATACACCCTCAGAGACACACTAACTACTACACACCCTCATAGACATACTAACTACTACACACACCCTCAGAGACACACTAACTACTACATACACCCTCATAGATATACTAACTACTATACACCCTCAGAGACACACTAACTACTACACACCCTCAGAGACATACTAACTACTACACACACCCTCAGAGAAATACTAACTACTACACACCCTCAGAGACATACTAACTACTACACACCCTCAGAGATATACTAACTACTATACACCCTCAGAGACATACTAACTACTACACACCCTCAGAGACATACTAACTACTACACACACCCTCAGAGACATACTAACTACTACACACCCTCAGAGACATACTAACTACTACACACCCTCAGCGACATACTAACTACTACACACCCTCAGAGACATACTAACTACTACACCCCCTGTAGAGACATACTAACTACTACACATCCTCAGAGACATACTAACTACTACACACATCCTCAGAGACATACTAACTACTACACACCCTCAGAGGCATACTAACTACTACACACACCCTCAGAGACATACTAACTACTACACCCCCTGTAGAGACATACTAACTACTACACACACCCTCAGAGATATACTAACTACTACACACCCTCAGAGACATACTAACTACTACACACACCCTCAGAGACATACTAACTACTACACACCCTCAGAGACATACTAACTACTACACACCCTCAGAGATATACTAACTACTATACACCCTCAGAGGCATACTAACTACTACACACCCTCAGAGACATACTAACTACTACACACACCCTCAGAGACATACTAACTACTACACACCCTCAGAGACATACTAACTACTACACACCCTCAGAGACATACTAACTACTACACCCCCTGTAGAGACATACTAACTACTACACATCCTCAGAGACATACTAACTACTACACACATCCTCAGAGACATACTAACTACTACACACCCTCAGAGACATACTAACTACTACACACCCAAAAGAATAAAGACATTTCAAATGTCATATTATAACTATGTACAGTGTTATAACAATGTGCAAATAGTTAAAGTACAAAGGGCAAAATGAACAAGTATCTCTCTCTCTCTCTGCCTCTATCTGTGCTCCAGAACACAACTTCTCTGTTTCTATGCAAAGAAGATGAATTGAGATGTCAACTTAAATGAAGTCTCCCTGGAATCCTTCAGTGGCGTTAGCCTGCTTTATCTGCACATGCATCCCAAACGACTCTCTCTTCCCTTTACAGTGTCCTACATTTGACCAGGACCTATAGGGCTCTACTGCACTCTAAATGGACTACAGAGTCATTTGGGACGCAGTCCGTGACTTCTTTGATGGTAGCTGAGCTGAAGAGACAGCTCTCTGAGGGAGAGATATCACAGAGACTTTTACTGTGGCATAGACACAGACAGCCCTTAGTTAGATAGATCAGTGACAATGATGGTCTGACCAATTCTGCTTTGTGCTGCCTTTACACACACACACACACACACACACACACACACACACACACACACACACACACACACACACACACACACACACACACACACACACACACACACACACACACACACACACACACACACTCTCTCTTTTAACGATTACATAACAAAAAGACATGGAAATATTCAGAAACATTTGTTAATTCATACCAGTTTTCTCTCTCTCCCTCTCTCTCCCTCCCTCTCTCCCACCAGACTCTCTCTACCAGAGGAGCCTCCCAGTGCCCCTCCTCAGACGGTGATTGCCAGTGGTCGTACCAACCAGTCCATCATGATCCAGTGGCAACCACCCCCGGAGAGCCACCAGAATGGACCGCTCCAGGGATACATCATCAGGTGAGACACAGAGCGGATTGGTCCAGGTTGAAGATGGAGGGGGTCAATGACATTCATCTGGGTTATTAACCTGTATAACACCACTTGGGTCATGGTCACAATCCTAATGTCTTCGTCCTCCCCTTCCATCTCTTTTCACCCTCACTTCCCCCTTTCTGCACTGTCTAACCATCCCTCTCTCTCTCCCCTCCTAGGTACTGTCTGTCAGGACTACCAGTGGACTGTCAGATGAAGAACATCACCAGGCCAGACCAGAATAACCTGCTCCTGGAGGACCTCATCATCTGGACTAACTATGAGATGGAGGTGGCAGCCTACAACAGGGCTGGGAGGGGTACCTACAGCCACAAGGTTACAGAGTGGACCCTGCAGGGAGGTGAGGATGGATGAAGTCCATTTCATCAGTCACGTGGTTAAACATAGTTCTCCAGCTTTAAGGGTTGAGAAGTGAAGTACTTCTCTTAGCTCTCTGTGGAACATAGAACCACAACAAACCCACGCCGTGCCAGAAGCTCCTCTGCAGCTTTAAGGGTTGAGAAGTGAAGTACTTCTCTTAGCTCTCTGTGGAACATAGAACCACAACAAACCCACGCCTTGCCAGAAGCTCCTCTGCAGCTTTCTGAGGGCCGGTTATTCAATCATCCCTCTTCTCTTCCTATCTCATCTTTTCTCTCTCTCTCTCTCGTATCTCCCTCCATCTCTCTCCCAGTCCCCACTGTCCCACCAGGTAATGTCCAGGCTGAGCCATTCAACTCCTCTACAGTCAGGCTGACCTGGTCAGCTCCTAGCCCTCAGTTCATCAACGGCATCAACCAGGGATACAAGGTGGGCAACAGAGAGCAGAGACCCTTACCAGAGACAAATATTCTTATTGGATGTGCAGTAGAACGACCTGTTCTGTAAATACATCTCTCTACTGTCATACACTGCCCTCTAGTGGTTAGAATAAAAACTGCATTCTCCAGCATTAGACGTACCAGTGCCTCAACAGATCACTCTAAACCAGCTGCAGTGTTTTGTTGTCTTTTCTCTTATGACATGTTTAAATTATCCCTCCGTCTGTTTCCAGCTGTTGGCGTGGGAGGCGGGTCACGAGGAGGACGTTACCATGGTGACAGTGAGACCTAACTTCCAGGACAGCGTGCATGTGGGCTACGTGACGGGACTGAAGAAGTTCACAGAGTACTACACCTCTGTCCTGTGTTTCACTACGCCTGGAGACGGCCCCCGCAGCCCGCCTCACAGACTACGCACGCACGAAGACAGTGAGTACCACAGTCACATAACTATACCAAACCTGTAGGCACTCACGAAGACAGTGAGTACCACAGTCACATAACTATACCAAACCTGTAGGCACTCACGAAGACAGTGAGTACTACAGTCACATAACTATACCAAACCTGTAGGCACTCACGAAGACGGTGAGTACCACAGTCACATAACTATACCAAACCAGTAGGCACTCACGAAGACAGTGAGTACCACAGTCACATAATTATACCAAACCTGTAGGCACTCACAAAGACAGTGAGCACCACAGTCACATAATTATACCAAACCTGTAGGCACTCACGAAGACAGTGAGTACCACAGTCACATAATTATACCAAACCTGTAGGCACTCACAAAGACAGTGTCTCACAGGCACAGACAAAAGCTATTCGATTTCCACATTATTCTATCGACCCGAAGGCCCCGGACTGTACTGTGTTGGCTCAGATATTGTTTGTATGCGTAACTGGGACAGCGCAGTACAGCTCAGTCTGTCACAAATTGGCCCGGGTAAAAAGCATATTACAAACTATTACAGACTCAATATACTACTGTAAAGTATATGGTATATGGTATAACTAAAGTATATGGTACTACTGTAAAGTATATGGTACTACTGTAAAGTATATGATACTACTGCAAAGTATATGGTACTACTGTAAAGTATATGATACGACTGTAAAGTATATGATACTACTGCAAAGTATATGGTACTACTGTAAAGTATATGGTACTACTGTAAAGTATATGATACTACTGCAAGTATATGGTACTACTGTAAAGTATATGGTACTACTGTAAAAGTATGTGGTACTACTGTAAAGTATATGATACTACTGTAAAGGATATAGTACTACTGTAAAGTATATGGTACCACTGTAAATTATATGGTATATGGTATAACTAAACTATATGGTACTACTGTAAAGTATATGGTACTACTGTAAAGTATATGGTACTACTGTAAAGTATATGGTACTACTGTAAAGTATATGGTACTACTATAAAGTATATGGTACTAATGTAAATTATATGGTACTACTGCAAAGTATATGGTACTTCATCAAAGTATATGAAACTACTGTAAAGTATATGGTACAACTGGAAAGTATATGGTACTACTTTAAAGTATATGGTACTACTTTAAAGTATATGATATTACTGTAAAGTATATGATACTACTGTAAAGTATATGGTACTACTCTAAAGTATACGATACTTGTGCACTAAACATACTGGACACTCACTGTATAATCCTTGCCTTGTGTGTGTCCAGCGCCTGGTGCCGTTGGTCACCTGAGCTTTACAGAGATCCTGGACACATCTCTGAAGGTCAGCTGGAAAGATCCCAATGAGAAGAATGGAGTCCTCACAGGTACTGCACCTAGTATAGTAGAGTATCTAACAATAACCCTCTCTGGGGAGACCACAACGAGAAGAATGGAGTCCTCACAGGTACTGTACCTAGAATAGTAGAGTATCTAACAATAACCCTCTCTGGAGAGACCTCAATGAGAAGAATGGAGTCCTCACAGGTACTTTACCTAGTATAGTAGAGTATCTAACAATAACCCTCTCTGGAGAGACCTCAACGAGAAGAAGGGTGTCCTCACAGGTACTGTACCTAGTATAGCATCTAACCCTACCCCTCTCTGGAAAGATCCCAATGAGAAGAATGGAGTCCTCACAGGTACTTTATCTAGTATAGTAGAGTATCTAACAATAACCCTCTCTGGAGAGACCTCAACGAGAAGAAGGGAGTCCTCACAGGTACTGTACCTAGTATAGTATCTAACCCTAACCCTCTCTGGAGAGACATCAACGAGAAGAATGGAGTCCTCACAGGTACTGTACCTAGTATAGTATCTAACAATAACCCTCTCTGGAAAGACCTCAACTAGAAGATCAGAGTCCTCACAGTTAACTAGGTCTACTGTAGACATGGTCTATGGTTGACCCTGTTTGTTGGATGTGTGTTGTGCTTGGTTGGGTACTGTGGTAGCTTAAGTATCCATTTCTGTGCAAATGGCAGATAAAGATCTATTCTATTCCATTCTATTCACTTCTATAGGGAAAGGGAAAGGGGGATACCTAGTCAGTTCTATTCTAGTCTGTTCATATGTCCTCTGTATCAGTCTAACCAGCTGTGATGTCCCTCTCCTATAGGCTACCGCATCTCGTGGGAGGAGTTTAACCGGACCAACACCCGGGTCACCCACTACCTCCCTAACCTGACCCAGGAGTACCGAGTCACCGGGCTGACCGCCCTCACCACCTACACCATCCAGGTGGCTGGGATGACCTCCAAGGGTCAGGGTCAACTCTCTTCTTCTACTATATCATCTGGAGTTCCCCCAGGTTAGTACCTCCCCCTAACCATTCCCCAGGTTAGTACCTCCCGCTAACCATCCCCCAGGTTAGTACCTCCCCCTAACCATCCCCCAGGTTAGTATTTTCCACTAACCATCCCCCAGGTTAGTACCTCCACCTAACCATCCCCCAGGTTAGTACCTCCCCCTAACCATCCCCCAGGTTAGTACCTCCCCCTAACCATCCCCCAGGTTAGTACCTCCCCCTAACCCTACCTCCAGGTTAGTACCTCCCCCTAACCCTACCCCCAGGTTAGTACCTCCCCCTAACCCTCCCCCAGGTCAGTACCTCCCCCTCCCCCAGGTCAGTACCTCCCCCTAACCCTACCCCCAGGTTAGTACCTCCCCCTAACCATCCCCCAGGTTAGTACCTCCCCCTAACCATCCCCCAGGTTAGTACCTCCCACTAACCATCTCCCAGGTTAGTACCTCCACCTAACCATCCCCCAGGTTAGTACCTCCCCCTAACCATCCCCCAGGTTAGTACCTCCCCCTAACCATCCCCCAGGTTAGTACCTCCCCCTAACCCTACCCCCAGGTTAGTACCTCCCCCTAACCCTCCCCCTCTCCCAGGTCAGTACCTTACTTTACTCTGTACTTTATCTCCGTCCCTGATCTCACTGTCCCTCCTCCTTTATCTCCATCCCTGATCTCACTGTCTCTCCTCCTTTATCTCCATCCCTGATCTCACTGTGTCTCTCCTCCTTTATCTCCGTCCCTGATCTCACTGTGTCTCTCCTCCTTTATCTCCATCCCTGATCTCACTGTCTCTCCTCCTTTATCTCCGTCCCTGATCTCACTGTCTCTCCTCCTTTATCTCCATCCCTGATCTCACTGTGTCTCTCCTCCTTTATCTCCGTCCCTGATCTCACTGTGTCCCTCCTCCTTTATCTCCGTCCCTGATCTCACTGTGTCTCTCCTCCTTTATCTCCGTCCCTGATCTCACTGTGTCCCTCCTCCTTTATCTCCGTCCCTGATCTCACTGTGTCCCTCCTCCTTTATCTCCGTCCCTGATCTCACTGTGTCCCTCCTCCTTTATCTCCATCCCTGATCTCATCGTGTCTTTCCTCCTCCCTATACAGAGATGCCGGGCCCGCCAACCAACATAGCCATCTCCAACATCGGCCCCCGCTCTGTGGCCCTGCAGTTTATACCTGGCTATGACGGCAAGACATCCATCTCACGCTGGCAGGTCGAGGCACAGGTGAGAGACACATCCAATCAATCAATAAAACAATGAATGAAGCGAGCATCAATCAAACTTTAAGTGAATTTAAAAAATCATAGTCTCTCTCTCTCTCTATCTCCCTCCCTCCCTCTCTCTCTCTCTTTATCGCCCTCTCTCTTCTCTCTCTCTCTCTCTCTCTCTCTCTTTATCTCCCTCTCTCTTCTCTCTTTCTCTCCCTCTCTCTTCTCTCTCTCTCTCTCTCTCTCTCTCTCTCTCTCTCTCTCTCCCTCGCCCTCTCTCTATCTCCCTCCCACTCTCTCTCTCCCTCTCCCTCTTCCCCTTCAAAACCCCCATCTCCCCCCTCTCTCTCTTTTTCCTCTTCTCTCTACCCCCTCTCTCTCACCCTACCCATCATTATACCCACATCATTATACCCTCTTTAGATTGGTATAACCGGGGAAAATGAGGAGTGGGTGATGGTCCACCAGTTGCCCAACGAGCCTGATGCCCGCTCCCTGGAGGTCGTGGACCTGAACCCCTACACCTCCTATAGGTACAGTAGAACATCACTAGTACAGCTACAACAGGTACCTAACACCACCTCCTATAGGTACAGTAGAGCATCACTAGTACAGCTACAACAGGTACCTAACACCACCTCCTATAGGTACAGTAGAACATCACTAGTACAGCTACAACAGGTACCTGACACTACACCTCCTATAGGTACAGTAGAACATCACTAGTACAGCTACAACAGGTACCTAACACCACCTCCTATAGGTACAGTAGAACATCACTAGTACAGCTACAACAGGTACCTAACACCACCTCCTATAGGTACAGTAGAACATCACTAGTACAGCTACAACAGGTACCTAACACCACCTCCTATAGGTACAGTAGAACATCACTAGTACAGCTACAACAGGTACCTAACACCACCTCCTATAGGTACAGTAGAACATCACTAGTACAGCTACAACAGGTACCTAACACCACCTCCTATAGGTACAGTAGAACATCACTAGTACAGCTACAACAGGTACCTAACACCACCTCCTATAGGTACAGTAGAACATCACTAGTACAGCTACAACAGGTACCTGACACCACCTCCTATAGGTACAGTAGAACATCACTAGTACAGCTACAACAGGTACCTAACACCACCTCCTATAGGTACAGTAGAACATCACTAGTACAGCTACAACAGGTACCTGACACCACCTCCTATAGGTACAGTAGAACATCACTAGTACAGCTACAACAGGTACCTAACACCACCTCCTATAGGTACAGTAGAACATCACTAGTACTGGTATCTGACACCACCTCCAATAGGTACAGTAGAACATCACTAGTACAGCTACAACAGGTACCTGACACCACCTCCTATAGGTACAGTAGAACATCACTAGTACAGCTACAACAGGTACCTAACACCACCTCCTATAGGTACAGTAGAACATCACTAGTACAGCTACAACAGGTACCTGACACCACCTCCAATAGGTACAGTAGAACATCACTAGTACAGCTACAACAGGTACCTAACACCACCTCCTATAGGTACAGTAGAACATCACTAGTACTGCTACAACAGGTACCTAACACCTCCTATAGGTACAGTAGAACATCACTAGTACTGGTATCTGACACCACCTCCTATAGGTACAGTAGAACATCACTAGTACAGCTACAACAGGTACCTAACACCATACCTCCTATAGGTACAGTAGAACATCACTAGTACAGCTACAACAGCTACCTAACACTACACCTCCTATAGGTACAGTAGAACATCACTAGTACAGCTACAACAGGTACCTGACACTACACCTCCTATAGGTACAGTAGAACATCACTAGTACAGCTACAACAGGTACCTGACACCACCTCCTATAGGTACAGTAGAACATCACTAGTACAGCTACAACAGCTACCTAACACCACCTCCTATAGGTACAGTAGAACATCACTAGTACAGCTACAACAGGTACCTAACACCACCTCCTATAGGTACAGTAGAACATCACTAGTACAGCTACAACAGGTACCTGACACCACCTCCTATAGGTACAGTAGAACATCACTAGTACAGCTACAACAGGTACCTAACACCACCTCCTATAGGTACAGTAGAACATCACTAGTACAGCTACAACAGGTACCTAACACCACCTCCTATAGGTACAGTAGAACATCACTAGTACAGCTACAACAGGTACCTAACACCACCTCCTATAGGTACAGTAGAACATCACTAGTACAGCTACAACAGGTACCTAACACCACCTCCTATAGGTACAGTAGAACATCACTAGTACAGCTACAACAGGTACCTGACACCACCTCCTATAGGTACAGTAGAACATCACTAGTACAGCTACAACAGGTACCTAACACCACCTCCTATAGGTACAGTAGAACATCACTAGTACTGGTATCTGACACCACCTCCAATAGGTACAGTAGAACATCACTAGTACAGCTACAACAGGTACCTAACACCTCCTATAGGTACAGTAGAACATCACTAGTACAGCTACAACAGGTATCTGACACCACCTCCTATAGGTACAGTAGAACATCACTAGTACAGGTACAACAGGTACCTAACACCACCCCCTATAGGTACAGTAGAACATCACTAGTACAGCTACAACAGGTACCTGACACTACACCTCCTATAGGTACAGTAGAACATCACTAGTACTGGTATCTAACACCACCTCCTATAGGTACAGTAGAACATCACTAGTACAGCTACAACAGGTACCTGACACCACCTCCTATAGGTACAGTAGAACATCACTAGTACAGCTACAACAGGTACCTAACACTACACCTCCTATAGGTAGAGTAGAACATCACTAGTACAGCTACAACAGGTACCTAACACCACCTCCTATAGGTACAGTAGAACATCACTAGTACTGGTATCTGACACCACCTCCTATAGGTACAGTAGAACATCACTAGTACAGCTACAACAGGTACCTAACACCACCTCCTATAGGTACAGTAGAACATCACTAGTACAGCTACAACAGGTACCTAACACCACCTCCTATAGGTACAGTAGAACATCACTAGTACAGGTACCTGACACCACCTCCTATAGGTACAGTAGAACATCACTAGTACAGCTACAACAGGTACCTAACACCACCTCCTATAGGTACAGTAGAACATCACTAGTACAGTTACAACAGGTACCTAACACCACCTCCTATAGGTACAGTAGAACATCACTAGTACAGCTACCTAACACCACCTCCTATAGGTACAGTAGAACATCACTAGTACAGCTACAACAGGTACCTAACACCACCTCCTATAGGAACAGTAGAACATCACTAGTACAGCTACAACAGGTACCTGACACCACCTCCTATAGGTACAGTAGAACATCACTAGTACTGGTATCTGACACCACCTCCTATAGGTACAGTAGAACATCACTAGTACAGCTACAACAGGTACCTAACACTACACCTCCTATAGGTACAGTAGAACATCACTAGTACAGCTACAACAGGTACCTAACACCACCTCCTATAGGTACAGTAGAACATCACTAGTACAGCTACAACAGGTACCTGACACTACACCTCCTATAGGTACAGTAGAACATCACTAGTACAGCTACAACAGGTACCTAACACCACCTCCTATAGGTACAGTAGAACATCACTAGTACAGCTACAACAGGTACCTGACACTACACCTCCTATAGGTACAGTAGAACATCACTAGTACAGCTACAACAGGTATCTGACACCACCTCCTATAGGTACAGTAGAACATCACTAGTACAGCTACAACAGGTACCTAACACCACCTCCTATAGGTACAGTAGAACATCACTAGTACAGCTACAACAGGTACCTAACACCACCTCCTATAGGTACAGTAGAACATCACTAGTACTGGTATCTGACACCACCTCCTATAGGTACAGTAGAACATCACTAGTACAGCTACAACAGGTACCTAACACCACCTCCTATAGGTACAGTAGAACATCACTAGTACAGTTACAACAGGTACCTAACACCACCTCCTATAGGTACAGTAGAACATCACTAGTACAGCTACAACAGGTACCTAACACCACCTCCTATAGGTACAGTAGAAAATCACTAGTACAGCTACAACAGGTACCTAACACCATACCTCCTATAGGTACACTAGAACATCACTAGTACAGCTACAACAGGTACCTAACACCACCTCCTATAGGTACAGTAGAACATCACTAGTACAGCTACAACAGGTACCTAACACCTCCTATAGGTACAGTAGAACATCACTAGTACTGGTATCTGACACCACCTCCTATAGGTACAGTAGAACATCACTAGTACAGCTACAACAGGTACCTAACACCACCTCCTATAGGTACAGTAGAACATCACTAGTACTGGTATCTGACACCACCTCCTATAGGTACAGTAGAACATCACTAGTACAGCTACAACAGGTACCTAACACCACCTCCTATAGGTACAGTAGAACATCACTAGTACAGCTACAACAGGTACCTAACACCACCTCCTATAGGTACAGTAGAACATCACTAGTACTGGTATCTGACACCACCTCCTATAGGTACAGTAGAACATCACTAGTACAGCTACAACAGGTACCTGACACTACACCTCCTATAGGTACAGTAGAACATCACTAGTACAGCTACAACAGGTACCTAACACCACCTCCTATAGGTACAGTAGAACATCACTAGTACTGCTACAACAGGTACCTAACACCACCTCCTATAGGTACAGTAGAACATCACTAGTACAGGTACAACAGGTACCTAACACCTCCTATAGGTACAGTAGAACATCACTAGTACAGCTACAACAGGTACCTGACACTACACCTCCTATAGGTACAGTAGAACATCACTAGTACTGCTACAACAGGTACCTAACACCTCCTATAGGTACAGTAGAACATCACTAGTACAGCTACAACAGGTACCTGACACCACACCTCCTATAGGAACAGTAGAACATCACTAGTACAGCTACCTAACACCACCTCCTATAGGTACAGTAGAACATCACTAGTACAGCTACAACAGGTACCTAACACCACCTCCTATAGGTACAGTAGAACATCACTAGTACAGCTACAACAGGTACCTGACACCACACCTCCTATAGGTACAGTAGAACATCACTAGTACAGCTACAACAGGTACCTGACACTACACCTCCTATAGGTACAGTAGAACATCACTAGTACAGGTACAACAGGTACCTAACACCACCTCCTATAGGTACAGTAGAACATCACTAGTACAGCTACAACAGGTACCTGACACCACACCTCCTATAGGTACAGTAGAACATCACTAGTACTGGTATCTGACACCACCTCCTATAGGTACAGTAGAACATCACTAGTACAGCTACCTAACACCACCTCCTATAGGTACAGTAGAACATCACTAGTACAGCTACAACAGGTACCTAACACCACCTCCTATAGGTACAGTAGAACATCACTAGTACAGCTACAACAGGTACCTGACACCACACCTCCTATAGGTACAGTAGAACATCACTAGTACAGCTACAACAGGTACCTAACACCACCTCCTATAGGTACAGTAGAACATCACTAGTACAGCTACAACAGGTACCTAACACCACCTCCTATAGGTACAGTAGAACATCACTAGTACAGCTACAACAGGTACCTAACACCACCTCCTATAGGTACAGTAGAACATCACTAGTACAGCTACAACAGGTACCTGACACCACCTCCTATAGGTACAGTAGAACATCACTAGTACTGCTACAACAGGTACCTGACACCACACCTCCTATAGGTACAGTAGAACATCACTAGTACAGCTACAACAGGTACCTGACACCACCTCCTATAGGTACAGTAGAACATCACTAGTACAGCTACAACAGGTACCTGACACCACCTCCAATAGGTACAGTAGAACATCACTAGTACAGGTACCTGACACCACCTCCTATAGGTACAGTAGAACATCACTAGTACAGGTACCTGACACCACCTCCTATAGGTACAGTAGAACATCACTAGTACAGCTACAACAGGTACCTGACACCACCTCCTATAGGTACAGTAGAACATCACTAGTACAGGTACCTAACACCACCTCCTATAGGTACAGTAGAACATCACTAGTACAGCTACAACAGGTACCTAACACTACACCTCCTATAGGTACAGTAGAACATTACTAGTACAGCTACAACAGGTCCCTAACACTACACCTGATAAACGTACTCACATAGTTATTCTGGTAGTCACATACTGACCA
Organism: Salvelinus fontinalis; assembly: GCF_029448725.1. Classification (NCBI taxonomy): domain Eukaryota; kingdom Metazoa; phylum Chordata; class Actinopteri; order Salmoniformes; family Salmonidae; genus Salvelinus; species Salvelinus fontinalis. Next base: position 88,748,039 of record NC_074666.1, read on the forward strand.
CACAATACGCCCATCAGTGTTGGACTCTATTCCACTTCAAAGGCATCAACATTCAATTCATGAGCAGAAAAGTCCATACCCTCTGAATTGAAATGGGATTGGTCCCCAACCCTGATTCCTGTGTCCCCATGTAGTCCCCATAGCTCCCACCAGAACATCCTGTCAAACCCATGTTGACCCCATAGCTCCTACCAGAACATCCTGTCAAACCCATGTTGTAAGCATAGCTCCCACCAGAACATCCTGTCAAACCCATGTTGTCCCCATAGCTCCTACCAGAACATCCTGTCAAACCCATGTTGTCCCCATAGCTCCTACCAGAACATCCTGTCAAACCCATGTTGTCCCCATAGCTCCTACCAGAACATCCTGTCAAACCCATGTTGACCCCATAGCTCCTACCAGAACATCCTGTCAAACCCATGTTGACCCCATAGCTCCTACCAGAACATCCTGTCAAACCCATGTTGACCCCATAGCTCCTACCAGAACATCCTGTCAAACCCATGTTGTCCCCATAGCTCCTACCAGAACATCCTGTCAAACCCATGTTGTAAGCATAGCTCCTACCAGAACATCCTGTCAAACCCATGTTGTCCCCATAGCTCCTACCAGAACATCCTGTCAAACCCATGTTGTCCCCATAGCTCCTACCAGAACATCCTGTCAAACCCATGTTGACCCCATAGCTCCTACCAGAACATCCTGTCAAACCCATGTTGACCCCATAGCTCCCACCAGAACATCCTGTCAAACCCATGTTGTCCCCATAGCTCCTACCAGAACATCCTGTCAAACCCATGTTGTCCCCATAGCTCCTACCAGAACATCCTGTCAAACCCATGTTGACCCCATAGCTCCTACCAGAACATCCTGTCAAACCCATGTTGTCCCCATAGCTCCTACCAGAACATCCTGTCAAACCCATGTTGACCCCATAGCTCCTACCAGAACATCCTGTCAAACCCATGTTGACCCCATAGCTCCCACCAGAACATCCTGTCAAACCCATGTTGTCCCCATAGCTCCTACCAGAACATCCTGTCAAACCCATGTTGTAAGCATAGCTCCTACCAGAACATCCTGTCAAACCCATGTTGTCCCCATAGCTCCTACCAGAACATCCTGTCAAACCCATGTTGTCCCCATAGCTCCTACCAGAACATCCTGTCAAACCCATGTTGTAAGCATTGCTCCTACCAGAACATCCTGTCAAACCCATGTTGTCCCCATAGCTCCTACCAGAACATCCTGTCAAACCCATGTTGTCCCCATAGCTCCTACCAGAACATCCTGTCAAACCCATGTTGACCCCATAGCTCCTACCAGAACATCCTGTCAAACCCATGTTGACCCCATAGCTCCTACCAGAACATCCTGTCAAACCCATGTTGACCCCATAGCTCCTACCAGAACATCCTGTCAAACCCATGTTGTCCCCATAGCTCCTACCAGAACATCCTGTCAAACCCATGTTGTAAGCATAGCTCCTACCAGAACATCCTGTCAAACCCATGTTGTCCCCATAGCTCCTACCAGAACATCCTGTCAAACCCATGTTGACCCCATAGCTCCTACCAGAACATCCTGTCAAACCCATGTTGACCCCATAGCTCCTACCAGAACATCCTGTCAAACCCATGTTGACATCCGTACCTTGCTGTCTGTCCCCCCCCCTGTAGGTTCCGTATGCGCCAGGTGAACATAGTGGGGACCAGTCCTCCCAGCCAGCCCTCCAGGAAGATCCAGACCCTGCAGGCCCCTCCAGATATCTCCCCCTACAACGTCACCCTGCGAACAGCCTCAGAGACCAGCCTCTGGCTCCGATGGGTGGTGCGTCCTGACTAGATTGTTTTCCTCATAAGGGCACAAGGGAACACAGACATGCATGTACACAATATCTGTTTCTCTGTCTGTCTCTGTCAATCAGTCTCTGTCTGTCTGTATCTCTGTTTCTCTGTCAATAAGTCTCTGTTTCTCTGTCAGTCTCTGTCTGTGTGTATCTCTGTTTCTCTGTCAATAAGTCTCTGTTTCTCTGTCAATCAGTCTCTGTCTGTGTGTATCTCTGTTTCTCTGTCAATCAGTCTCTGTCTGTCTGTATCTCTGTTTCTCTGTCAATCAGTCTCTGTCTCTCTGTATCTCTGTTTCTCTGTCAATCAGTCTCTGTCTGTCTGTATCTCTGTTTCTCTGTCAATCAGTCTCTGTTTCTCTGTATCTCTGTTTCTCTGTCAATCAGTCTCTGTCTGTTTGTATCTCTGTTTCTCTGTCAATCACTCTGTTTCTCTGTCAGTCTCTGTCTCTCTGTATCTCTGTCGGTCTCTGTCTCTCTGTCAGTCAGTCTCTGTATCTCTGTCTCTCTGTCTCTCTGTCTCTCTGTCTCTCTGTCTCTCTGTCTCTCTGTCTCTCTGTTTCTCTGTCAGTCAGTCTCTGTATCTCTGTCTCTCTGTCAGTCAGTCTCTGTATCTCTGTATCTCTGTCAGTCAGTCTCTGTTTCTCTGTCAGTCAGTCTCTGTCTCTCAATCAGTCTCTGTATCTCTGTCAGTCAGTCTCTGTTTCTCTGTCAGTCAGTCTCTGTCTCTCAATCAGTCTCTGTATCTCTGTCTCTCTGTCAGTCTGTCTATGTTTCTCTGTCAGTCAGTCTCTGTCTCTCAGTCAGTCTCTGCATCTCTGTCTCTCTGTCAGTCTGTCTATGTTTCTCTGTCAGTCAGTCTCTGTCTCTCTGTCAGTCAGTCTCTGTATCTCTGTCTCTCTGTCAGTCAGTCTTTGTCTCTCTGTCAGTCAGTCTCTGTCTCTCTGTTTCTCTGTCAGTCAGTGTGTATCATACCCTGTCCACCTTCCTCCCCACCTCCTCTCTCTCCAGCCTCTTCCAGAGTGGGAGTACAATGGGGACCAGGAGTTGGTGGGTTACCGGGTTCAGTACTCCAGAGCGGCATCTAAGGAAGGAGTCCTATCCCACATCATCAGTGACCGGCTGGAGAGGGAGTTCACCATAGAGGACCTGGAGGAGTGGACAGAGTACGAAGTCAGGGTTCAGGCCATCAACGGCATGGGTTCTGGGCCCTGGAGCCAGCCTGTCCAGGGCAGAACCAGGGAGTCTGGTAAGACTGGGGAGACAGCTAACACACTCATACTACACACACATTAACACACTTACACTGAACACACACACACATAGGCTGTATTCTAACCTCTGACCCCTGTGTAGTGCCGTCCTGTGGTCCCACCAATGTGTCATCCTTCGCCACGACTTCCAGCAGCATCCTGGTCCGCTGGGGGGAGGTCCCTCAGACTGACCGCAACGGACTCATCCTGGGATACAAGGTCAGTGCCACACACACACGCACGCACACACACACAGACACACACACACACACACAGACACACACACAGACACACAGACACACACACACACACACACACACACACACACACACACACACACACACACGCACACAGACACCTAAACAGGAACCTAAACAAACACAGTCACTATTACCCGTTGTCCCCGTGGTCTCCCAGGTGGTGTATAAGGACAAGGGTTCAGACTCTGTCCCTCAGTACTGGGAGGTAGAGGGGAACACCAGCCACAGTGTTCAGTTGAGTGGTCTGGGGAAGTACGTCCTGTATGAGATCCAGGTCCTGGCCTTCACACGGATAGGAGACGGCAGGAGCAGCAGGCCGACCATCCTGGAGAGGACCCTGGACGATGGTGAGCATTACTCACTGACCATTAGGTTCAAAACCCGGGTGTCCAGCACGCCACAACACTGTGTTAGCCTGTTGAGATAAATACAGCAGTGAAGGGCCCCCCCCCCTAAAGGAGGCTACTGGCCACGTCAAGACTATTCTACCCTCTACTAGAACCACTGGTCCTGTTATCCTCTGTTCTGGATTTGTATTGATAAAGGTAAGCTCAACTAGATCGACGTGGACACAGTACTGTTGTGTTGGTACTGTCCTCCTAACCCATGTTCCTCCCTCTGTCTCCACAGTCCCAGGTCCTCCAGTGGGCATCCTGTTCCCAGAGGTGAGGACCGGCTCAGTCAGGCTCATCTGGCAGCCTCCTGCCCAGCCTAACGGCATCATTCTGGGTACGTCTACTACCACAGCCCCCTACCCCTCCATACATCCATTATCCTAACAGGTAGTAGTATTTCTAACTAACTGCTGCATCTAAACCACAGGGGCTTCGTATCTCAGGGTCCAAGCTCTCATACCAAGACATTATCCTCATTCTGCTCATTACATTGTCCCTGGTTCCTCCAAGACACTATCCTCATGCTGCTCATTACATTGTCCCTGGTTCCTCTAAAACATTATCCTCATTCTGTTCATTACATTGTCCCTGGTTCCTCTAAGACATTATCCTCATTCTGCTCATTACATTGTCCCTGGTTCCTCTAAGACATTACCCTCATTCTGTTCATTACATTGTCCCTGGTTCCTCTAAGACATTATCCTCATTCTGTTCATTACATTGTCCCTGGTTCCTCTAAGACATTATCCTCATTCTGTTCATTACATTGTCCCTGGTTCCTCTAAGACATTATCCTCATTCTGCTCATTACATTGTCCCTGGTTCCTCCAAGACATTATCCTCATTCTGTTCATTACATTGTCCCTGGTTCCTCCAAGACATTATCCTCATTCTGTTCATTACATTGTCCCTGGTTCCTCTAAGACATTATCCTCATTCTGTTCATTACATTGTCCCTGGTTCCTCTAAGACATTATCCTCATTCTGTTCATTACATTGTCCCTGGTTCCTCTAAGACATTATCCTCATTCTGTTCATTACATTGTCCCTGGTTCCTCTAAGACATTATCCTCATTCTGCTCATTACATTGTCCCTGGTTCCTCTAAGACATTATCCTATTTCTGTTCATTACATTGTCCCTGGTTCCTCTAAGACATTATCCTCATTCTGCTCATTACATTGTCCCTGGTTCCTCTAAGACATTATCCTCATTCTGTTCATTACATTGTCCCTGGTTCCTCTAAGACATTATCCTCATTCTGTTCATTACATTGTCCCTGGTTCCTCTAAGACATTATCCTCATTCTGTTCATTACATTGTCCCTGGTTCCTCTAAGACATTATCCTCATTCTGTGCATTACATTGTCCCTGGTTCTTCTAAGACACTATCCTCATTCTGCTCATTACATTGTCCCTGGTTCCTCTAAGACATTATCCTCATTCTGTTCATTACATTGTCCCTGGTTCCTCTAAGACATTATCCTCATTCTGTTCATTACATTGTCCCTGGTTCCTCTAAGACATTATCCTCATTCTGTTCATTACATTGTCCCTGGTTCCTCTAAGACATTATCCTCATTCTGTTCATTACATTGTCTCTGGTTCCTCTAAGACACTATCCTCATTCTGTTCATTACATTGTCCCTGGTTCCTCCAAGACACTATGCAATCTATGTCCATGTCCTTTATTGACAACATTTCAACATTTTAGGTCGTCAACAGATCGTTTCCCGTACTGAATCGTCATGTTCCTCTCTCCGACCTAGCCTATCAGATCACACACAGACGGAACACCTCCAGTAGCAACTCTGCCACTGTGGACGTGCTGAGCCCCAGTGCACGACAGTATACAGCATCTGGACTGAAACCAGAGTCCGTCTACGTGTTCCGCCTCACCGCTCAGACGCGCAAGGGCTGGGGGGAGGCTGCAGAGGCCCTGGTGGTCACGACAGAGAAGAGAGGTAGGTACTGACCCGACTGGGGAGGAAACAGGGCTGGGGGGGAGGCTGCAGAGGCCCTGGTGGTCACGACAGAGAAGAGAGGTAGGTACTGACCCGACTGGGGAGGAAACAGGGCTGGGGGGGAAGCTGCAGAGGCCCTGGTGGTCACGACAGAGAAGAGAGGTAGGTACTGACCCGACTGGGGAGGAAACAGGGCTGGGGGGGAGGCAGCAGAGGCCCTGGTGGTCACGACAGAGAAGAGAGGTAGGTACTGACCTGACTGGGGAGGAAACAGGGCTGGGGGGAGGCTGCAGAGGCCCTGGTGGTCACGACAGAGAAGAGAGGTAGGTACTGACCCGACTGGGGAGGAAACAGGGCTGGGGGGGGAGGCTGCAGAGGCCCTGGTGGTCACGACAGAGAAGAGAGGTAGGTACTGACCCGACTGGGGAGGAAACAGGGCTGGGGGGAGGCTGCAGAGGCCCTGGTGGTCACGACAGAGAAGAGAGGTAGGTAATGACCCGACTGGGGAGGAAACAGGGCTGGGGGGGAGGCTGCAGAGGCCCTGGTGGTCACGACAGAGAAGAGAGGTAGGTACTGACCCGACTGGGGAGGAAACAGGGCTGGGGGGAGGCTGCAGAAGCCCTGGTGGTCACGACAGAGAAGAGAGGTAGGTAATGACCCGACTGGGGAGGAAACAGGGCTGGGGGGGAGGCTGCAGAGGCCCTGGTGGTCACGACAGAGAAGAGAGGTAGGTACTGACCCGACTGGGGAGGAAACAGGGCTGGTGGGGAGGCTGCAGAGGCCCTGGTGGTCACGACAGAGAAGAGAGGTAGGTACTGACCCGACTGGGGAGGAAACAGGTCTGGGGGGGGAGGCTGCAGGGAGGAAACAGTGCTGGGGGGAGGCTGCAGAGGCCCTGGTGGTCACGCCAGAGAAGAGAGGTAGGTACTGACCCGACTGGGGAGGAAACAGTGCTGGGGGGGAGGCTGCAGAGGCCCTGGTGGTCACGACAGAGAAGAGAGGTAGGTACTGACCCGACTGGGGAGGAAACAGGGCTGGGGGGGAGGCTGCAGGGAGGAAACAGTGCTGGGGGGAGGCTGCAGAGGCCCTGGTGGTCACGACAGAGAAGAGAGGTAGGTACTGACCCGACTGGGGAGGAAACAGTGCTGGGGGGAGGCTGCAGAGGCCCTGGTGGTCACGACAGAGAAGAGAGGTAGGTACTGACAGCGATTGACAGTGTGTGTTTTCCCCGCCCCCTCAGCGCGGCCCCAGCCAGCCAGCCGTCCCACAGTGCCCCAGGAGGACGTGCAGGCGCGCAGCGTGATGTTGTCATGGGAACCAGGTAGCGACGGCCTGTCACCTGTCCGATACTACACGGTGCAGTACAGAGAGCTACCAGACAGTAACTGGACTGTCCACTCTGCATCGGTCAACCACGAGGCCAGCTCCTACATAGTGGACAGGTACAATACACACCCTACCTAGTACCCTACCTAACACCCTCACTAATGTACTACCTAGCACAATACCTAGTACCCTATCTAGTGCAGGTCAGAGGGCAGAGAGACCTTATTCACATTTAAAGGACTGTCTTTATGTAGGGTTATGAATGTGTTATGTGGGGTTATGAATGTGTTCATGTAGGGTTATGAATGTGTTTATGTAGGGTTATGAATGTGTTATGTAGGGTTATGAATGTGTTATGTGGGGTTATGAATGTGTTATGTGGGGTTATGAATGTGTTATGTGGGGTTATGAATGTGTTATGTGGGGTTATGAATGTGTTATGTGGGGTTATGAATGTGTTTATGTAGGGCTATGAATGTGTTTATGTAGGGTTATGAATGTGTTATGTGGGGTTATGAATGTGTTTATGTAGGGTTATGAATGTGTTATTTAGGGTTACGAATGTGTTTATGTGGGGTTATGAATGTGTTATGTAGGGTTATGAATGTGTTATGTAGGGTTATGAATGTGTTTATGTGGGGTTATGAATGTGTTTATGTAGGGTTATGAATGTGTTTATGTAGGGTTATGAATGTGTTATGTGGGGTTATGAATGTGTTATGTAGGGTTGTGAATGTGTTTATATGGGGTAATGAATGTGTTTATGTGGGGTTATGAATGTGTTATGTAGGGTTATGAATGTGTTATGTAGGGTTATGAATGTGTTATGTAGGGTTATGAATGTGTTATGTAGGGTTATGAATGTGTTTATGTAGGGTTATGAATGTGTTATGTAGGGTTATGAATGTGTTTATGTAGGGTTATGAATGTGTTTATGTGGGGTTATGAATGTGTTTATGTAGGGTTATGAATGTGTTTATGTATGTTATGAATGTGTTATGTAGGGTTATGAATGTGTTATGTAGGGTTATGAATGTGTTATGTAGGGTTATGAATGTGTTATGTAGGGTTATGAATGTGTTATGTAGGGCTATGAATGTGTTATGTGGGGTTATGAATGTGTTTATGTAGGGTTATGAATGTGTTTATGTAGGGTTATGAATGTGTTATGTAGGGTTATGAATGTGTTTATGTAGTGTTATGAATGTGTTTATGTGGGGTTATGAATGTGTTTATGTAGGGTTATGAATGTGTTTATGTGGGGTTATGAATGTGTTATGTAGGGTTATGAATGTGTTATGTAGGGTTATGAATGTGTTATGTAGGGTTATGAATGTGTTATGTAGGGTTATGAATGTGTTATGTGGGGTTATGAATGTGTTATGTAGGGTTATGAATGTGTTTATGTAGGGTTATGAATGTGTTTATGTGGGGTTATGAATGTGTTATGTAGGGTTATGAATGTGTTTATGTGGGGTTATGAATGTGTTATGTAGGGTTATGAATGTGTTATGTAGGGTTATGAATGTGTTATGTAGGGTTATGAATGTGTTATGTAGGGTTATGAATGTGTTATGTGGGGTTATGAATGTGTTATGTAGGGTTATGAATGTGTTTATGTAGGGTTATGAATGTGTTATGTAGGCAGCCTTCAAACACAGTGTTACCACACTATCTAGTACATGTCTAGGATAACTCTAGGTTGAAGACATAAGTGAACTGACAGGGGACATTCTCTCCTGCCAGCCTCAAGCCGTTCACCTCCTACCAGTTCAGAGTGAAAGCCACCAACGACATCGGGGACAGTGAGTACAGCCAGGAGAGTGAGGCTGTCACCACACTGCAGGACGGTAAGGCCATCATGGAAATGAGACTGACTGACTCCGTAGCCCTGCAAACTCGCTTTCCCAAACCTTTTTCAAATCTTACAAAGATTTTGAGAGTTTGCTTAACTGCCTGTAGCGCCAGATGGACAGGGTTTCGAGAGTTTGCTAAGTCTTCCTGTAGTGCCAGATGGACAGGGCTTTGAGAGGTTGCTTAAGTCTGCCTGTAGTGCCAGATGGACAGGGTTTTGAGAGTTTGCTAAGTCTGCCTGTAGTGCCAGATGGACAGGGTTTTGAGAGGTTGCTTAAGTCTGCCTGTAGTGCCAGATGGACAGGGTTTTTGAAATGAGGGACTATTTCGTTGGTCAACTATTTGACTATTCAACTATTTGAACCCAGGTTCATGTTGATTCTGTTTTTGCTGGGTGATCCTCATGAGACCTGTGTCTAGTCACTCCACTGTAATGGAGACAGACAGTCCTCCTCACTAGGCAGCCATTGCTGTCTCTCTGATTGCTGTCACCCATTGCTGTCTCTCTGATTGATGTCTCTCATTGCTGTCTCTCTGATTGCTGTCTCTCATTGCTGTCTCTCTCTCTCTCCTACTGAGCGTCAGAGAATCAGACTGCCTGTGCTTGTTGACACAATAGCCCTACTGTGTGTGTGTGTGTGTGTGTGTGTGTGTGTGTGTGTGTGTGTGTGTGTGTGTGTGTGTGTGTGTGTGTGTGTGTGTGTGTGTGTGTGTGTGTGTGTGTGTGTGTGTGTGTGTGTGTGTGTGTGTGTGTGTGTGTGTGTGTGTGTGAGAGAGAGATCAAAAGCGTTTATACAGTCCACCAGTTCAACGATACCCTTATATCTGTCTCCACACAGCCCCAGACAAAGCTCCCACAATCCTCTCTGTTACACCCCACACCACCACCTCGGTGCTGGTCCGATGGGAGGTAAGCGGTACATTTGTAAGGTGCAGTTTTCTCTCTTCTAGATAGTTTCCTTGCCACTGTGTTGTTTTTAAGTCTAGTGGTCTAGGCTGAGTTTACTGTAAAACACTGTGTTGTTTTTAAGTCTCGTGGTCTAGGCTGAGTTTACTGTAAAACACCGTGTTGTTTTTAAGTCTGGTGGTCTAGGCTGGGTTTACTGTAAAACACTGTTGTTTTTAAGTCTGGTGGTCTAGGCTGGGTTTACTGTAAAACACTGTGTTGTTTTTAAGTCTGGTGGTCTAGGCTGGGTTTACTGTAAAACACTGAGTTGTTTTTAAGTCTGGTGGTCTAGGCTGGGTTTACTGTAAAACACTGTGTTGTTTTTAAGTCTGGTGGTCTAGGCTGGGTTTACTGTAAAACACTGTGTTGTTTTTAAGTCTGGTGGTCTAGGCTGAGTTTACTGTAAAACACTGTGTTGTTTTTAAGTCTGGTGGTCTAGGCTGGGTTTACTGTAAAACACTGTGTTGTTTTTAAGTCTGGTGGTCTAGGCTGGGTTTACTGTAAAACACTGTGTTGTTTTTAAGTCTGGTGGTCTAGGCTGGGTTTACTGTAAAACACTGTGTTGTTTTTAAGTCTGGTGGTCTAGGCTGGGTTTACTGTAAAACACTGTGTTGTTTTTAAGTCTGGTGGTCTAGGCTGAGTTTACTGTAAAACACTGTGTTGTTTTTAAGTCTGGTGGTCTAGGCTGGGTTTACTGTAAAACACTGTGTTGTTTTTAAGTCTGGTGGTCTAGGCTGGGTTTACTGTAAAACACTGTGTTGTTTTTAAGTCTGGTGGTCTAGGCTGAGTTTACTGTAAAACACTGTGTTGTTTTTAAGTCTCGTGGTCTAGGCTGAGTTTACTGTAAAACACTGTGTTGTTTTTAAGTCTGGTGGTCTAGGCTGGGTTTACTGTAAAACACTGTTGTTTTTAAGTCTGGTGGTCTAGGCTGGGTTTACTGTAAAACACTGTGTTGTTTTTAAGTCTGGTGGTCTAGGCTGGGTTTACTGTAAAACACTGTGTTGTTTTTAAGTCTGGTGGTCGAGGCTGGGTTTACTGTAAAACACTGTGTTGATGTAAGACTGTGGATATAAAAAGGTCTTCATAAATAAATGTGATTGATCCCCCTTCCAGCCGCCTGCTGAGAAGCAGATAAACGGGGTGCTGCTGGGGTTCAGGGTACGATACCGGGAGTTACAATACGACCACCTCCGTAGCTTCACCATACGAACCATCAACAGCCCCGCCTCCAACTGGGCCGAGCTCACCGGTGAGTTGACCTCTGACCTCTGTTTGTTTCCTTAACATTTTCCTCAGCTCAGCCTTTGGGTGACTGTGGGTCTACTCTGTTCACACGTTACCATGAAGACCTAACATCAGTCTCCTACCTCTCTCTCCTCCCCCTCTCTCTCCTTGCCCTCTCTCTCCTCGCCCTCTCTCTCCTCCCTCTCTCTCTCCTCCCTCTCTCTGTCCTCCCCCTCTCTCTCCTCCCGCTCTCTCTCCTCCACCTCTCTCTCCTCCACTCTCTCTCGCTCCTCCACCCCCTCTCTCTCCTCCACCTCTCTCTCCTCCCCCTCTCTCTCCTCCCTCTCTCTCTCCTCCCTATCTCTCTCCTCCCCCTCTCTCTCCTCCACCTCTCTCTCCTCCCCCTCCCCCCCTCTCTCCTCCCTCTCTCTCTCCTCTACCCCCTCTCTCCTCTACCCCCTCTCTCTCTTCCCCCTCTCTCTCTCCCCCCCTCTCTCTCCTCCCCACTCTCTCCCCCCCCCCTCTCTCCTCCCCCTCTCTCCCCCCCCTCCCCCCCCCCCCTCTCTCTCCTCCCTCTCTCTTCTCCCCTCTCTCTCCTCCACCTCTCTCCTCCCCCTCTCTCTCCTCCCTCTCTCTCCTCCACCTCTCTCTCCTCCCTCTCTCTCCTCCACCTCTCTCTCCTCCCCCTCTCTCATCCCTCTCTCTCTCCTCCCACTCTCTCTCCTCACCTCTCTCTCCTCCCACTCTCTCCTCCCCCTCTCTCTCCTCCCTCTCTCTCTCCTCCCCCTTTCTCTCCTCCCCCTCTCTCTCCTCCCTCTCTCTCCTCCCCCTCTCTCTCTCTCTCTCTCCTCCCCCTCTCTCTCCTCCCTCTCTCTCTCCTCCCTCTCTTTCTCCTCCCTCTCTCTCTCCCCTCCCTCTCCTCCCTCTCTCTCCCCTCTCTCTCTCTCCTCCCCCTCTCTCCTCCCCCTCTCTCCTCCCCCTCTCTCTCCTCCCCCTTTCTCTCCTCCCCCTCTCTCTCCTCCCTCTCTCTCCTCCCCCTCTCTCTCTCCTCCCCCTCTCTCTCCTCCCTCTCTCTCTCCTCCCTCTCTCTCTCCCCTCCCTCTCCTCCCTCTCTCTCTCCTCCCTCTCTCTCCTCCCCCTCTCTCTGCCTCTTTATGGTGGCTGCCCTGACTCCCTGTGTTCTGTCCTCCCTCACCCCTCCTCCCACCCTGGTCCGTCACCCTCTAGCCCCCTACAGTGTGAGGAACCTGAGCGAGTCCTCTCTCACCCAGTACGAGCTGGATAGTAAGTCCACTGTATCACAGGAGGCTGGTGGGGAGGAGGGGCTCGTGGTAATGACTGGAGCGGAATTAGTGGAATGGTATCAAGTACATCAGACACATGTTTCATTCGCTCCATTCTGGCCCTTATGATGAGCCGTCCTCCCTCAGCAGCCTCCTCTGTCTCTCTCTCTCTGTCTGCCTGACAATCATCTGTGTATGTAAACGTATGTTTATGTCAGTGTGTGTTTGCCAACATCCCACATCTCTGCTCTTCCTCATTTGTCTTAATATTTAACCTTCCTGTCATCGTGTTGTTTTACATCTTCCTCATTAGGTGTGTCCTGACCTTTGACCTCTTCACTTTATCTCTCTGCTTTTCCTTCAGCTCATATAGTTGTATGACCAGTTCCACTGCTGTTGGATGGTCCTCCCAGGCCATCTGTGGATCACTCTCTCTGTGTTTCTCCCCCCACAGACTTGAGTAAACACAAGCGTTATGAGATCCGCCTGAGTGTGTACAACGCCGTGGGAGAGGGGCCTACCAGCACGCCACAGGAAGTGTTTGTAGGAGAGGCAGGTAAGAAGCGATGATGAGATCAACTTTATTGTCCCTAGTGGTTCCACTCTTCTGGAAAACCAACCCAAGCACAGCTCAACTATTTAAAGCTATTTGACATATGACCTGGTCTGACCAATATCACTATTGAATGTTTACCCTCCACTCCACTCCAGTTCCAACAGCCCCGCCCCAATCTGTGACCATCCAATCATCAACAGCCACCCAACTGGAAGTCACATGGAGCCCGCCCCCTCTTGACTCTCAGAATGGAGACATACAGGGGTACAAGGTGAGGATCACTGGGCAATCACTTAACCTGAACCACTTCTAACATGTGGGTCTGTAGTATACCATACTGTAGTATACCATACTGTAGTATACCATACTGTAGTAGACCATACTGTAGTATACCATACTGTAGAACATGTGGGTCTGTAGTATACCATACTGTAGTATACCATACTGTACTGTGGTATACCATAATGTACTGTAGTATGCCATACTGTAGAACATGTGGGTCTGTAGTATACCATACTGTAGTATACCATACCGTAGTATACCATACTGTAGTATACCATACTGTAGTAGACCATGCCGTAGTATACCATACTGTAGTATACCACACTGTAGAACATGTGGGTCTGTAGTATACCATACTGTAGTATACCATACTGTAGTAGACCATGCCGTAGTATACCATACTGTAGTATACCATACTGTAGAACATGTGGGTCTGTAGTATACCATACTGTAGTATACCATACTGTAGAACATGTGGGTCTGTAGTATACCATACTGTAGTATACCATACTGTAGTATACCATACTGTAGAACATGTGGGTCTGTAGTATACCATACTGTAGTATACCATACTGTACTGTGGTATACCATAATGTACTGTAGTATACCATACTGTAGAACATGTTGGTCTGTAGTATAACATACTGTAGTATACCATACTGTAGAACAGTGTTTGTCAAACCTCTTCTAGACCAAGCTGGAGGACTGGTACATCTGATCCAACCGGTCAATCACAACACACACACACACACACACACACACACACACACACACACACACACACACACACACACAACAGACAGACAGACAGACAACACTCACAACACACACATACACACACACATACACACACACACACAACAGACAGACAGACAACACACACAACACACACACACACAACACAAACACAACACGACACAACACGCTAAGCCATAGATAAAGTGAAACAACTGTCTGAATGTGAATATAACCTCTGACCCTTCCTCATGTAATCTAGATCTATCTGAATGTGAATATAACCTCTGACCCTTCATCATGTAATCTAGATATATCTGAATGTGAATATAACCTCTGACCCTTCATCATGTAATCTAGATATATCTGAATGTGAATATAACCTCTGACCCTTCATCATGTAATCTAGATCTATCTGAATGTGAATATAACCTATGACCCTTCATCATGTAATCTAGATATATCTGAATGTGAATATAACCTCTGACCCTTCCTCATGTAATCTAGATCTATCTGAATGTGAATATAACCTATGACCCTTCATCATGTAATCTAGATATATCTGAATGTGAATATAACCTCTGACCCTTCATCATGTAATCTAGATCTATCTGAATGTGAATATAACCTCTGACCCTTCCTCATGTATTCTAGATGTATCTGAATTTAACCTCTGACCTTTCCTCATGTATTCTAGATCTATCTGAATTTAACCTCTGACCTTTCCTCATGTATTCTAGATCTATCTGAATATAACCTCTGACCCTTCCTCATGTATTCTAGAACTATCTGAATATAACCTCTGACCCTTCATCATGTATTCTAGATCTATCTGAATATAACCTCTGACCCTTCCTCATGTATTCTAGATCTATCTGAATATAACCTCTGACCCTTCCTCATGTATTCTAGAACTATCTGAATATAACCTCTGACCCTTCCTCATGTATTCTAGATCTATCTGAATATAACCTCTGACCCTTCCTCATGTATTCTAGAACTATCTGAATATAACCTCTGACCCTTCATCATGTATTCTAGATCTATCTGAATATAACCTCTGACCCTTCCTCATGTATTCTAGATCTATCTGAATATAACCTCTGACCCTTCCTCATGTATTCTAGAACTATCTGAATATAACCTCTGACCCTTCCTCATGTATTCTAGAACTATCTGAATTTAACCTCTGACCCTTCCTCATGTATTCTAGATCTATCTGAATATAACCTCTGACCCTTCCTCATGTATTCTAGATCTATCTGAATATAACCTCTGACCCTTCCTCATGTATTCTAGAACTATCTGAATATAACCTCTGACCCTTCCTCATGTATTCTAGAACTATCTGAATTTAACCTCTGACCCTTCCTCATGTATTCTAGATCTATCTGAATTTAACCTCTGACCCTTCCTCATGTATTCCAGATCTACTTCTGGGAGTTCCAGCTGCAGAATGAGACAGAGAGACTGCGTACCATGTTCCTCCCAGAGCTAGGGGTCAAGATTAAGAACCTGACTGGCTATACCACATACATGATCAGTGTCGCAGCCTTCAACGCAGCAGGGGACGGGCCCCGGAGTCCCCCAACCAGGGGCCGAACACAACAGGCTGGTAAGGGCCATGTACACACACACACACACACACACACACACACACACACACACACACACACACACACACACACACACACACACACACACACACATACAGCAGGCCGGTAAAGGACACACTAACACACACACACACACACATGCACACTGACACACACAGACACACCACCTACAGTATATGTGGTATTGCCCACCAGAGGGCGATCTCAACAAGCAGGTGAGCTCTAAGCCAAAGCGACTGGGTTAGAGCCAGTACAGAGTTACAGTAAGAGTAGGAGGCTGACTGCATCACATCTACTACTGTATCTGTGCTATTCTCAGGACCCTGTGCCCTCTCTGTCCTCAAGTCCCAGTTCAGTTTGAAGGATATTCTCAGGACCCTGTGCCCTCTCTGTCCTCAAGTCCCAGTTCAGTTTGAAGGATATTCTCAGGACCCTGTGCCCTCTCGGTCCTCAAGTCCCAGTTCAGTTTGAAGGATATTCTCAGGACCCTGTGCCCTCTCTGTCCTCAAGTCCCAGTTCAGTTTGAAGGATATTCTCAGGACCCTGTGCCCTCTCTGTCCTCAAGTCCCAGTTCAGTTTGAAGGATATTCTCAGGACCCTGTGCCCTCTCGGCCCTCAAGTCCCAGTTCAGTTTGAAGGATATTCTCAGGACCCTGTGCCCTCTCTGTCCTCAAGTCCCAGTTCAGTTTGAAGGATATTCTCAGGACCCTGTGCCCTCTCTGTCCTCAAGTCCCAGTTCAGTTTGAAGGATATTCTCAGGACCCTGTGCCCTCTCTGTCCTCAAGTCCCAGTTCAGTTTGAAGGATATTCTCAGGACCCTGTGCCCACTCCAGTCACAATATCTTACTACAGGAGAAACGGATGAGAGCTGTCAGCTTGAGTCACTGGTATTCAGCACCATGGACACGTACTACACTACAGATTGTGTAACTGTCAATGTTGTCCCCTTCCCTTATAGGAAATAGGACATATATGGGACAAGTTTGGACTCAGGATATGGGAACTAACAGTCAAGGGGGTGAGGGGGGGTTTGAGTCTTATTGATAAGGATTTGACAGCTACTACGAACGTTTTCATGGGGAAATCACAGGGTGGAATGGAGGCCTGATGACACTATAGAGGAGGAGGAGGAGGAGGAGGAGGAGGAGGAGGAGGAGGAGGAGGAGGAGGAGGAGGAGGATGGTATTGTATAGGGTTGAATATTTTCCCAGTATTTTACAAATGTTTCATCCTGAGAAAAAATCACTTTTTTCCCGGGTAACCAGGTATTTCCCGCCAAAACCGGACATTTATTCAAAAGCATATGAAGCATATACTGTCTGGATTTGATAGAAATAAAGCCCATAGATGTAGCTAGCTATATGCTCTCTTGGGTAAATACATGAAATAAAGCCCATAGATGTAGCTAGCTATATGCTCTCTTGGGTAAATACATGAAATAAAGCCCATAGATGTAGCTAGCTATATGCTCTCTTGGGTAAATACATGAAATAAAGCCCATAGATGTAGCTAGCTATATGCTCTCTTGGGTAAATACATGAAATAAAGCCCATAGATGTAGCTAGCTATATGCTCTCTTGGGTAAATACATGAAATAAAGCCCATAGATGTAGCTAGCTATATGCTCTCTTGGGTAAATACATGAAATAAAGCCCATAGATGTAGCTAGCTATATGCTCTCTTGGGTAAATACATGAAATAAAGCCCATAGATGTAGCTAGCTATATGCTCTCTTGGGTAAATACATGAAACTAGCTCCAGTAGGCTAATCCTTTTGAGTGTGAACTGTATTACTGTACTGCATTGTGTTATACTGTATTACTGTACTGTATTACTATACAGTATTACTATATTGTATTATACTGTATTACCGTACTGCATTGTATTAGACTCTATTACTATATTGTGTTATACTGTATTACTGTACTACATTGTATTATACTGTATTACTGTACTGTATTGTATTATACTGTATTACTATATTGTATTATACTGTATTATTATACTGTAATATACTGTATTACTGTTCTGTATTGTATTATACTGTATTACTGTACTGTATTACACGGTATTACTGTACTGTATTGTATTATACTGTATTACTGTACTGTATTATACTGTAATACTGTACTGCATTGTATTATACTGTATTACTGTACTGTATTGTATTATACTGTATTACTCTACTACATTGTATTATACTGTATTACTGTACTGTATTATACTGTATTACTGTACTGCATTGTATTATACTGTATTACTGTACTGAAATTGTATTATACTGTATTACTGTACTGAAATTGTATTATACTGTATTACTGTACTGTATTATACTGTATTACTGTATTGTATTGTATTATACTGTATTACTGTACTGTATTATACTGTATTACTGTATTGTATTATACTGTATTACTGTACTGTATTATATTATACTGTATTACTGTACTGAAATTGTATTATACTGTATTACTGTACTGTATTATACTGTATTACTGTACTGTATTATACTGTATTACTGTATTGTATTATACTGTATTACTGTACTGTATTATATTATACTGTATTACTGTACTGTATTATACTGTATTACTGTACTGTATTGTATTATACTGTATTACTGTACTGTATTGTATTATACTTTATTACTGTACTGTTTATACTGTATTACTGTATTGTATTATACTGTATTACTGTACTGTATTGTATTATACTGTATTACTGTACTGTATTATACTGTATTACTGTATTGTATTATGCTGTATTACTGTACTGTATTGTATTATACTGTATTACTGTACTGTATTATACTGTATTACTGCATTGTATTATACTGTATTACTGTATTGTATTATACTGTATTACTGTATTGTATTATGATGTATTACTGTACTGTATTGTATTATACTGTATTACTGTATTGTATTATACTGTGTTACTGTATTGTATTATACTGTATTACTGTATTGTATTATACTGTATTACTGTATTGTATTATACTGTATTACTGTACTGTATTGTATTATGCTGTATTACTGTACTGTATTATATTATACTGTATTACTGTACTGTATTATACTGTATTACTGTACTGTACTGTATTATACTGTATTACTGTATTGTATTATACTGTATTACTGTACTGTACTGTATTATACTGTATTACTGTATTGTATTATGCTGTATTACTGTACTGTATTGTATTATACTGTATTACTGTACTGTATTATACTGTATTACTGTATTGTATTATACTGTATTACTGTACTGTATTGTATAATACTGTATTACTGTACTGTACTGTATAATACTGTATTACTGTACTGTACTGTATTATACTGTATTACTGTACTGTATAATACTGTATTACTGTACTGTACTGTATTATACTGTATTACTGTACTGTATTATACTGTATTACTGTATTGTATTATACTGTATTACTGTATTGTATTGTATTATACTGTATTACTGTACTGTATTGTATTATACTGTATTACTGTATTGTATTATACTGTATTACTGTACTGTATTATACTGTATTACTGTACTGTATTATACCGTATTACTGTATTGTATTATACTGTATTACTGTATTGTATTGTATTATACTGTATTACTGTACTGTATTGTATTATACTGTATTACTGTATCGTATTATACTGTATTACTGTATTGTATTATACTGTATTACTGTACTGTATTGTATTATACTGTATTACTGTATTGTATTATACTGTATTACTGTACTGTAATATATTATACTGTATTACTGTATTGTATTATACTGTATTACTGTATTGTATTATACTGTATTACTGTACTGTATTATATTATACTGTATTACTGTACTGTATTGTATTATACTGTATTACTGTACTGTATTGTATTATACTGTATTACTGTACTGTTTATACTGTATTACTGTATTGTATTATACTGTATTACTGTACTGTATTGTATTATACTGTATTACTGTACTGTATTATACTGTATTACTGTATTGTATTATACTGTATTACTGTATTGTATTATACTGTATTACTGTATTGTATTATACTGTATTACTGTACTGTATTATACTGTATTACTGTATTGTATTATACTGTATTACTGTACTGTATTATACTGTATTACTGTATTGTATTATACTGTATTACTGTATTGCATTATACTGTATTACTTTACTGTATTGTATTATGCTGTATTACTGTACTGTATTATATTATACTGTATTACTGTACTGTATTATACTGTATTACTGTACTGTACTGTATTATACTGTATTACTGTATTGTATTATACTGTATTACTGTACTGTACTGTATTATACTGTATTACTGTATTGTATTATGCTGTATTACTGTACTGTATTGTATTATACTGTATTACTGTACTGTATTATACTGTATTACTGTATTGTATTATACTGTATTACTGTACTGTATTGTATAATACTGTATTACTGTACTGTACTGTATAATACTGTATTACTGTACTGTACTGTACTATACTGTATTACTGTACTGTATAATACTGTATTACTGTACTGTACTGTATTATACTGTATTACTGTACTGTATTATACTGTATTACTGTATTGTATTATACTGTATTACTGTATTGTATTGTATTATACTGTATTACTGTACTGTATTGTATTATACTGTATAACTGTATTGTATTATACTGTATTACTGTACTGTATTATACTGTATTACTGTACTGTATTATACTGTATTACTGTATTGTATTATACTGTATTACTGTATTGTATTGTATTATACTGTATTACTGTATTGTATTATACTGTATTACTGTATTGTATTATACTGTATTACTGTGCTGTATTATACTGTATTACTGTACTGTATTGTATTATACTGTATTACTGTACTGTATTATACTGTATTACTGTATTGTATAATACTGTATTACTGTACTGTATTGTATTATACTGTATTACTGTATTGTATTATACTGTATTACTGTACTGTATTATACTGTATTACTGTATTGTATTGTATTATACTGTATTACTGTACTGTATTATACTGTATTACTGTACTGTATTATATTATACTGTATTACTGTACTGTATTATACTGTATTACTGTATTGTATTATACTGTATTACTGTACTGTATTGTATTATACTGTATTACTGTACTGTATTGTATTATACTGTATTATACTGTATTACTGTATTGTATTATGCTGTATTACTGTACTGTATTGTATTATACTGTATTACTGTACTGTTTATACTGTATTACTGTACTGTATTGTAATATACTGTATTACTGTACTGTATTGTATTATACTGTATTACTGTACTGTATTATACTGTATTACTGTATTGTATTATACTGTATTACTGTATTGTATTATACTGTATTACTGTATTGTATTATACTGTATTACTGTACTGTATTATACTGTATTACTGTATTGTATTTTACTGTATTACTGTACTGTATTATACTGTATTACTGTGTTGTATTATACTGTATTACTGTATTGTATTATACTGTATTACTGTACTGTATTGTATTATGCTGTATTACTGTACTGTATTATATTATACTGTATTACTGTACTGTATTATACTGTATTACTGTACTGTACTGTATTATACTGTATTACTGTATTGTATTATGATCTATTACTGTACTGTATTGTATTATACTGTATTACTGTACTGTATTATACTGTATTACTGTATTGTATTATACTGTATTACTGTATTGTATTATACTGTATTACTGTACTGTATTGTATTATACTGTATTACTGTACTGTATTGTATTATACTGTATTACTGTACTGTATTATACTGTATTACTGTATTGTATTATACTGTATTACTGTACTGTATTATACTGTATTACTGTATTGTATTATACTGTATTACTGTACTGTACTGTATTATATTACTGTACTGCATTGTATTATACTGTATTACTGTACTGAAATTGTATTATACTGTATTACTGTACTGAAATTGTATTATACTGTATTACTGTATTGTATTATGATGTATTACTGTACTGTATTGTATTATACTGTATTACTGTACTGTATTATACTGTATTACTGTATTGTATTATACTGTATTACTGTACTGTATTGTATAATACTGTATTACTGTACTGTACTGTATAATACTGTATTACTGTACTGTACTGTATTATACTGTATTACTGTACTGTATAATACTGTATTACTGTACTGTACTGTATTATACTGTATTACTGTACTGTATTATACTGTATTACTGTACTGTACTGTATTATACTGTATTACTGTACTGTATTATACTGTATTACTGTATTGTATTATACTGTCTTACTGTATTGTATTGTATTATACTGTATTACTGTACTGTATTGTATTATACTGTATTACTGTATTGTGTTATACTGTATTAATGTACTGTATTATACTGTATTACTGTACTGTATTATACTGTATTACTGTACTGTACTGTATTATACTGTATTACTGTATTGTATTATACTGTATTACTGTATTGTATTATACTGTATTACTGTATTGTATTGTATTATACTGTATTACTGTACTGTATTGTATTATACTGTATTACTGTATTGTATTATACTGTATTACTGTATTGTATTATACTGTATTACTGTACTGTATTATACTGTATTACTGTACTGTATTGTATTATACTGTATTACTGTACTGTATTATACCGTATTACTGTATTGTATTATACTGTATTACTGTACTGTATTATACTGTATTACTGTATTGTATTATACTGTATTACTGTACTGTATTATACTGTATTACTGTATTGTATTGTATTGTATTATACTGTATTACTGTATTGTATTGTATTATACGTACTGGAATTACGCGCTTCGTTCAAACCGTGATAAAGCAGGGAGAGAACATGTGATTCTGGTGCAGCATATGCGGCCTACAAAGTTCCAAGTTTCGGCTAGCGAATTAGATTTTACATTTTGAATATAATAGGGCCTATTTGTATAATTAGTAGGCTGACGCATATATACCTTTCATAATATTTCCCCTAATGTTATTAACCTTCCTCCTTTTTTTCTCTCTAGTGTTGCCTCAGTCCTTCCTCACTTTCAACAGTTAAATAAAGTACGTTTCATTGTCCTTATCTTCATCATTCTAATCACATCCTTGAATAATGCAGGAATAGAATGAGATGCAGAAGGCTTTCACTTCTCTTCACGAAGAATAAATGGTTGGTTATGAGTCAGAATAAATAACTACTACAGCCTACCGCCATCACACGTTCACTCTTCTGTCAGACTACCAGTGAGTTCTACTGGCTGTTCTTCTTTCAGACTACCAGTGAGTTCTACTGGCTGCTCTTCTTTCAGACTACCAGTGAGTTCTATTGGCTGCTCTTCTTTCAGACTACCAGTGAGTTCTATTGCCTGTTCTTCTTTCAGACTACCAGTGAGTTCTATTGGCTGCTCTTCTGTCAGACTACCAGTGAGTTCTATTGGCTGCTTTTCTTTCAGACTACCAGTGAGTTCTATTGGCTGCTCTTCTTTCAAACTACCAGTGAGTTCTATTGCCTGTTCTTCTTTCAGACTACCAGTGAGTTCTATTGGCTGCTCTTCTTTCAGACTACCAGTGAGTTCTACTGGCTGTTCTTCTGTCAGACTACCAGTGAGTTCTATTGGCTGTTCTTCTTTCAGACTACCAGTGAGTTCTACTGGCTGCTCTTCTTTCAGACTACCAGTGAGTTCTATTGGCTGTTCTTCTTTCAGACTACCAGTGAGTTCTACTGGCTGCTCTTCTGTCAGACTACCAGTGAGTTCTATTGGCTGCTCTTCTTTCAGAATACCAGTGAGTTCTATTGGCTGTTCTTATTTCAGACTACCAGTGAGTTCTACTGGCTGCTCTTCTTTCAAACTACCAGTGAGTTCTATTGGCTGCTCTTCTTTCAGACTACCAGTGAGTTCTATTGGCTGCTCTTCTTTCAGACTACCAGTGAGTTCTATTGGCTGCTCTTCTTTCAGACTACCAGTGAGTTCTATTGGCTGGTCTTCTGTCAGACTACCAGTGAGTTCTATTGGCTGCTCTTCTTTCAGACTACCAGTGAGTTCTATTGGCTGCTCTTCTGTCAGACTACCAGTGAGTTCTATTGGCTGTTCTTCTGTCAGACTATCAGTGAGTTCTATTGGCTGTTCTTCTGTCAGACTACCAGTGAGTTCTATTGGCTGTTCTTCTGTCAGACTACCAGTGAGTTCTACTGGCTGTTCTTCTGTCAGACTACCAGTGAGTTCTATTGGCTGCTCTTCTTTCAGACTACCAGTGAGTTCTACTGGCTGTTCTTCTTTCAGACTACCAGTGAGTTCTATTGGCTGTTCTTCTTTCAGACTACCAGTGAGTTCTATTGGCTGCTCTTCTTTCAGACTAGCAGTGAGTTCTATTGGCTGCTCTTCTATCAGACTACCAGTGAGTTCTACTGGCTGTTCTTCTTTCAGACTACCAGTGAGTTCTACTGGCTGCTCTTCTTTCAGACTACCAGTGAGTTCTATTGGCTGCTCTTCTGTCAGACTACCAGTGAGTTATATTGGCTGCTCTTCTTTCAGACTACCAGTGAGTTCTACTGGCTGCTCTTCTTTCAGACTACCAGTGAGTTCTATTGGCTGCTCTTCTTTCAGACTACCAGTGAGTTCTATTGGCTGCTCTTCTTTCAGACTACCAGTGAGTTCTATTGGCTGTTCTTCTGTCAGACTACCAGTGAGTTCTATTGGCTGTTCTTCTTTCAGACTACCAGTGAGTTCTACTGGCTATTCTTCTTTCAGACTACCAGTGAGTTCTATTGGCTGTTCTTCTGTCAGACTACCAGTGAGTTCTACTAGCTGCTCTTCTTTCAGACTACCCGTGAGTTCTATTGGCTGGTCTTCTATCAGACTACCAGTGAGTTCTATTGGCTGTTCTTCTTTCAGACAACCAGTGAGTTCTATTGGCTGCTCTTCTTTCAGACTACCAGTGAGTTCTATTGGCTGTTCTTCTGTCAGACTACCAGTGAGTTCTATTGGCTGTTCTTCTTTCAGACTACCAGTGAGTTCTATTGGCTGTTCTTCTGTCAGGCTACCAGTGAGTTCTATTGGCTGCTCTTCTTTCAGACTACCAGTGAGATCTACTGGCTGCTCTTCTTTCAGACTACCAGTGAGTTCTATTGGCTGTTCTTCTTTCAGACTACCAGTGAGTTCTACTGGCTGCTCTTCTTTCAGACTACCAGTGAGTTCTATTGGCTGTTCTTCTTTCAGACTACCAGTGATTTCTATTTGCTGCTCTTCTTTCAGACTACCAGTAAGTTATACTAGCTGCTGTTCTTTCAGACTACCAGTGAGTTCTATTGGCTGTTTTTCTTTCAGACTACCAGTGAGTTCTACTGGCTGCTCTTCTTTCAGACTACCAGTGAGTTCTATTGGCTGTTCTTCTGTCAGACTACCAGTGAGTTCTATTGGCTGTTCTTCTTTCAGACTACCAGTGAGTTCTACTGGCTGCTCTTCTTTCAGACTACCAGTGAGTTCTATTGGCTGTTCTTCTTTCAGACTACCAGTGAGTTCTACTGGCTGCTCTTCTTTCAGACTACCAGTGAGTTCTACTGGCTGCTCTTCTTTCAGACTACCAGTGAGTTCTATTGGCTGTTCTTCTTTCAGACTACCAGTGATTTCTATTGGCTGCTCTTCTTTCAGACTACCAGCGAGTTCTATTGGCTGCTCTTCTTTCAGACTACCAGTGAGTTCTATTGGCTGCTCTTCTTTCAGACTACCAGTGAGTTCTATTGGCTGTTCTTCTTTCAGACTACCAGTGAGTTCTACTGGCTGTTCTTCTTTCAAACTACCAGTGAGTTCTATTGGCTGTTCTTCTTTCAGACTACCAGTGAGTTCTATTGGCTGTTCTTCTTTCAGACTACCAGTGAGTTCTACTGGCTGTTCTTCTTTCAAACTACCAGTGAGTTCTATTGGCTGTTCTTCTTTCAGACTACCAGTGAGTTCTACTGGCTGCTCTTCTTTCAGACTACCAGTGAGTTCTATTGGCTGTTCTTCTTTCAGACTACCAGTGATTTATATTGGCTGCTCTTCTTTCAGACTACCAGTGAGTTCTATTGGCTGTTCTTCTTTCAGACTACCAATGAGTTCTACTGGCTGCTCTTCTGTCAGACTACCAGTGAGTTCCATTGGCTGTTCTTCTTTCAGACTACCAATGAGTTCTACTGGCTGTTCTTCTTTCAGACTACCAGTGAGTTCTATTGGCTGTTCTTCTTTCAGACTACCAGTGATTTCTATTGGCTGCTCTTCTTTCAGACTACCAGTGAGTTCTATTGGCTGTTCTTCTTTCAGACTACCAGTGATTTCTATTGGCTGCTCTTCTTTCAGACTACCAGTGAGTTCTACTGGCTGCTCTTCTTTCAGACTACCAGTGAGTTCTATTGGCTGTTCTTCTGTCAGACTACCAATGAGTTCTACTGGCTGCTCTTCTTTCAGACTACCAGTGAGTTCTACTGGCTGTTCTTCTTTCAGACTACCAGTGAGTTCTATTGGCTGCTCTTCTTTCAGACTACCAGTGAGTTCTATTGGCTGCTCTTCTATCAGACTACCAGTGAGTTCTATTGGCTGCTCTTCTTTCAGACTACCAGTGAGTTCTACTGGCTGCTCTTCTATCAGACTACCAGTGAGTTCTATTGGCTGCTCTTCTTTCAGACTACCAGTGAGTTCTATTGGCTGCTGTTCTTTCAGACTACCAGTGAGTTCTATTGGCTGCTCTTCTTTCAGACTACCAGTGAGTTCTATTGGCTGTTCTTCTGTCAGACTACCAGTGAGTTCTATTGGCTGCTGTTCTTTCAGACTACCAGTGAGTTCTATTGGCTGCTCTTCTTTCAGACTACCAGTGAGTTCTATTGGCTGTTCTTCTGTCACACTACCAGTGAGTTCTACTACCAGTGAGTCCTTCCTCACTTTCAACAGTTAAATAAAATACGTTTCATTGTCCTTATCTTCATCATTCTAATCACATCCTTGAATACTGCAGGAATAGAATGAGATGGAGAAGGCTTTCCCTTCTCTTCACGAAGAATAAATGGTTGGTTATGAGTCTGAATAAATAAGTACTACAGCCTACCGCCATCACACGTTCACTCTTCTGTCAGACTACCAGTGAGTTCTATTGGCTGTTCTTCTTTCAGACTACCAGTGAGTTCTACTGGCTGTTCTTCTGTCAGACTACCAGTGAGTTCTATTGGCTGCTCTTCTGTCAGACTACCAGTGAGTTCTATTGGCTGCTCTTCTGTCAGACTACCAGTGAGTTCTATTGGCTGTTCTTCTTTCAGACTACCAGTGAGTTCTAATGGCTGTTCTTCTGTCAGACTACCAGTGAGTTCTACTGGCTGCTCTTCTTTCAGACTACCAGTGAGTTCTACTGGCTGTTCTTCTTTCAGACTACCAGTGAGTTCTATTGGCTGCTCTGCTTTCAGACTACCAGTGAGTTCTATTGGCTGCTCTTCTTTCAGACTACCAGTGAGTTCTATTGGCTGCTCTTCTGTCAGACTACCAGTGAGTTCTACTGGCTGCTCTTCTGTCAGACTACCAGTGAGTTCTATTGGCTGTTCTTCTTTCAGACTACCAGTGAGTTCTAATGGCTGTTCTTCTGTCAGACTACCAGTGAGTTCTACTGGCTGCTCTTCTTTCAGACTACCAGTGAGTTCTATTGGCTGCTGTTCTTTCAGACTACCAGTGAGTTCTATTGGCTGCTCTTCTTTCAGACTACCAGTGAGTTCTATTGGCTGTTCTTCTGTCAGACTACCAGTGAGTTCTATTGGCTGCTGTTCTTTCAGACTACCAGTGAGTTCTATTGGCTGCTCTTCTTTCAGACTACCAGTGAGTTCTATTGGCTGTTCTTCTGTCAGACTACCAGTGAGTTCTACTGGCTGTTCTTCTGTCAGACTACCAGTGAGTTCTATTGGCTGTTCTTCTTTCAGACTACCAGTGAGTTCTACTGGCTGTTCTTCTGTCAGACTACCAGTGAGTTCTACTGGCTGTTCTTCTTTCAGACTACCAGTGAGTTCTATTGGCTGCTCTGCTTTCAGACTACCAGTGAGTTCTATTGGCTGCTCTTCTTTCAGACTACCAGTGAGTTCTATTGGCTGCTCTTCTGTCAGACTACCAGTGAGTTCTATTGGCTGCTCTTCTGTCAGACTACCAGTGAGTTCTATTGGCTGTTCTTCTTTCAGACTACCAGTGAGTTCTACTGGCTGTTCTTCTGTCAGACTACCAGTGAGTTCTACTGGCTGCTCTTCTTTCAGACTACCAGTGAGTTCTATTGGCTGCTGTTCTTTCAGACTACCAGTGAGTTCTATTGGCTGCTCTTCTTTCAGACTACCAGTGAGTTCTATTGGCTGTTCTTCTGTCAGACTACCAGTGAGTTCTATTGGCTGCTGTTCTTTCAGACTACCAGTGAGTTCTATTGGCTGCTCTTCTTTCAGACTACCAGTGAGTTCTATTGGCTGTTCTTCTGTCAGACTACCAGTGAGTTCTACTGGCTGTTCTTCTGTCAGACTACCAGTGAGTTCTATTGGCTGTTCTTCTTTCAGACTACCAGTGAGTTCTATTGGCTGCTCTTCTTTCAGACTACCAGTGAGTTCTATTGGCTGCTCTTCTTTCAGACTACCAGTGAGTTCTATTGGCTGCTCTTCTTTCAGACTACCAGTGAGTTCTACTGGCTGCTCTTCTTTCAGACTACCAGTGAGTTCTACTGGCTGCTCTTCTGTCAGACTACCAGTGAGTTCTACTGGCTGTTCTTCTGTCAGACTACCAGTGAGTTCTACTGGCTGTTCTTCTTTCAGACTACCAGTGAGTTCTATTGGCTGCTCTTCTTTCAGACTACCAGTGAGTTCTATTGGCTGCTCTTCTTTCAGACTACCAGTGAGTTCTATTGGCTGCTCTTCTTTCAGACTACCAGTGAGTTCTATTGGCTGTTCTTCTGTCAGACTACCAGTGAGTTCTATTGGCTGCTCTTCTTTCAGACTACCAGTGAGTTCTATTTGGCTGCTCTTCTGTCAGACTACCAGTGAGTTCTACTGGCTGTTCTTCTGTCAGACTACCAGTGAGTTCTATTGGCTGCTCTTCTGTCAGACTACCTGTGAGTTCTATTGGCTGTTCTTCTGTCAGACTACCAGTGAGTTCTACTAGCTGTTCTTCTGTCAGACTACCAGTGAGTTCTATTGGCTGCTCTTCTTTCAGACTACCAGTGAGTTCTATTGGCTGCTCTTCTGTCAGACTACCAGTGAGTTCTATTGGCTGTTCTTCTGTCAGACTACCAGTGAGTTCTATTGGCTGTTCTTCTTTCAGACTACCAGTGAGTTCTATTGGCTGCTCTTCTTTCAGACTACCAGTGAGTTCTACTAGCTGCTCTTCTTTCAGACAACCAGTGAGTTCTATTGGCTGCTGTATTTAATGTTTTGTAAACAAGAGTTTTGCGTCCCTCTTAGAATAGTCTATTTGTTTAAGAAATGCTACAAAATGATGTCCAGCAAGCTAGTCTAGTTTTTCCTACATGGGGCTCCAAGAGCTACAGTAAGGAGCGTTTATTAAGGAGAGAGGCCCGCGGAGCACAGGTGTGTGCGTTTTAGCGCAAGACACCGAGGCTATAAGTTAGAAGCTCATGATGCATCACCCATCATTCATTAGCTAAATATAAGGCTAAATGTATTTCCTGAAACACGTAGGCTAGGCATATCATTAAACAGTTCCATTTCACGTCATGCTTTTCATATAAATTATTTATTACCATTTACTGGTTTCTCGCAGTTATTTATCCTGGGGAAATGGAGTGGTTTTGGGCGGTAAATAGAGAGAACTGCATTGTTGGTTAAGGGCTTGTCAGTAAGCATTTCACGGTAAAGTCTACACCTGTTGTATTCGGCGCATGTGACAAATAACATTTGATTTGATTTGATTTTAGCCCTCGGTAAATCTCAGTAACCGTGTTGTCGCCATTCAACCCTAGTACTGTAGAGTGAGGGGGACACATGTGGATTGGGTTGTTCTGACCCAGGTCCAGCCACACTACTGACACACACAAAGAGGCCTGTGTTCAGTCAGTCACCCCCCTGCAGACAAACACACTAAAACCTCCTCTGTGGTTTCTAGAGGGGAATCAGTTCACAGAATGAATTCCTCTGGTGTTTCCCGCAGCCAGCCTGGTCACCCGGCCTCTTGAAGGACTGTGACATTGCAGAGAGAGGCAGAGGGGATGAAGTACTGAGGAGACCACAGAATATTCTGTCTCCCCACTCCTCTCTGCTCTGCAGGGCTCTGGAGTTAAAACAGAGAGTCTGCAGAATATTCTGTCTCCCCGCTCCTCTCTGCTCTGCAGGGTAACTGGGATAGGAGCCAACCCAAGCCTTGGCAATTTAATGCAGAATTCTCACATGACTTTTGGAAGGTCAGGGGATGAATGGATGATTGTATCTGTCCCAGTCCCCAAGAATAATACTAGTATTGCTTCAGCATAATGACTTTGATGTGAATGAAGCAGACTGCCAGGATATGAACTAAACTCAATCACATAGTGGCTTTCCAGATAAGGCTTTCAGCGGTGTGTTTGATTTGTACAACAGCATATCCCGGATGGAGGGAGTTGTCACGTGATCTAGGACCTGACAGGACCGTGGTGCGCCAGCCTAAGTGTCCTTCCTTAACCATGGCTCTCTCTCTCTCTCTCTCTCTCCCTCTCCTGTTTCTCTCTTTCCCTCTCTATCTCCTCCCTTCTCTCCCCCCTCCCCCTCCTCCGCCTCCTCTCCAGCCCCCAGTAGACCCAGCTTCCTCCACTTCAGTGAGCTGACCACCACGTCAGTCAACATGTCGTGGGGGGAGCCAGGCCAGGCCAACGGCATCATCGAGGGCTACCGTCTGGTCTACGAGCCCTGCACACCTGTTGATGGTGAGACACACACACACACACCTGTTGATGGTGAGACACACACATACACCTGTTGATGGTGAGACACACACACACACACACACACACCTGTTGATGGTGAGACACACACACCTGTTGATGGTGAGACACACACACACACATGAACGCATGCGCACACACACTCACACAGTCTCATGGATGGTGAGACACAAACACACACACACATATGAACTTATGCACACACACAGACACACGCACACGCACACACACACACACACAGACACACAGGCTCATGGATGGTGAGAAACACACACACACACACATGCAAACATGCACACACAGACAAACAAACACACACAAACACAAACACACACTCACACACCCATGGACGGTGAGAACCTCTGGAGCCTGGAAGGCTGGAAGGCTGTTAGTTACTTAGTTATGCCTTTAAACTACACAGATAGCTAGATAGTTTACTATCAGTCCGTGAGATGATTTACAGTCATAGGCTAGCATCAGCGCCGCCATGGTCTTAGATTGGTGTCCTAATCTGTTACAGCTGGGTAGGTGCCGACCCTGTGGCCACATGCAGTCAGCTTGTTTACAACTTCCTCTCTCTCCTGTTGAGAGGAAAGCCAGCTAATAGCTGGTATGTGTGGTTGGGTCTCCAGATTCCTTAGTAATTAGGAACAGACAGGAGTGGGGGTTTGGGAATGGGAGGTAGAGAACCTCTGTGGTCCCAGGCCTGTTGGCCACTAATGGCTTCTATCTGGCCCCTAGAGCAGTAAGCCATGTGGGAGAGAAAGAGGCACAGCACGGTCTGGGATGGTGGAGGAACATGTCTCTCTATCTGGAGGGGTGCAGTGATAGGTCACATCTGTTTATTAGGGACACTCACGCTTATTTACCATGAACTGTCAGCAGGGAGGTGGAAAGGTGCTACCATGAACTGTCAGCAGGGAGGTGGAAAGGTGCTACCATGAACTGTCAGCATGGAGGTGGAAAGGTGCTACCATGAACTATCAGTAGGGAGGTGGAAAGGCGCTACCATGAACTGTCAGCATGGAGGTGGAAAGGTGCTACCATGAACTGTCAGCTGGGAGGTGGAAAGGTGCTACCATGAACTGTCAGCAGGGAGGTGGAAAGGTGCTACCATGAACTGTCAGCAGGGAGGTGGAAAGGTGCTACCATGAACTGTCAGCAGGGAGGTGGAAAGGTGCTACCATGAACTGTCAGTGGGGAGGTGGAAAGGTGCTACCATGAACTGTCAGCAGGGAGGTGGAAAAGTGCTACCATGAACTGTCAGCATGGAGGTGGAAAGGTGCTACCATGAACTGTCAGCAGGGAGGTGGAAAGGTGCTACCATGAACTGTCAGTAGGGAGGTGGAAAGGTGCTACCATGAACTGTCAGTAGGGAGGTGGAAAGGTGCTACCATGAACTGTCAGCAGGGAGGTGGAAAGGTGCTACCATGAACTGTCAGCAGGGAGGTGGAAAGGTGCTACCATGACCTGTCAGCAGGGAGGTGGAAAGGTGCTACCATGAACTGTCAGCAGGAAGGTGGAAAGGTGCTACCATGAACTGTCAGTATGGAGGTGGAAAGGTGCTACCATGAGCTGTCAGCTGGGAGGTGGAAAGGTGCTACCATGAACTGTCAGCAGGAAGGTGGAAAGGTGCTACCATGAACTGTCAGTATGGAGGTGGAAAGGTGCTACCATGACCTGTCAGCAGGGAGGTGGAAAGGTGCTACCATGAACTGTCAGTAGGGAGGTGGAAAGGTGCTACCAAGAACTGTCAGCAGGGAGGTGGAAAGGTGTGATATGTAGGTTGTGTGTCCATGTGTTAGTGTGTTTTGTGTGTCCTTGAGTGTGTGCAAAAGTCTGCTTGTCTGTCCATGTATAGTGGTGTGTAGCCCAGTGCATTCAGAAAGTATTCAGACCCTTTGGCTTTTTCCACATTTGTTACGTTACAGCCTTATTCTAAAATGGATTAAATTGTTTATTTTTTCACTCCTCAATCTACACACAATACCCCATAATGACAAAGCAAAAACAGATTTTATAAATTTTTGTAAATATATTGAAAATAAACAACTGAAATATCACATTTACATAAGTATTCAGACTCTTTACACTGTACTTTGTTGAAGCACCTTTGGCAGCGATTACAGCCTCGAGTCTGCTTGGGTATGATGCTACCAGCTTGGCACACCTGTATTTGGGGAGTTTCTCTCATTCTTCTCTGCAAATCCTGTCAAGCTCTGTCTGGTTGGATGGGGAGCATCGCTACACAGCTATTTTCAGGTCTCTCCAGAGATGTTAGATCCGGTTCACGTCCGGGCTCTGGCTGGGCCACTCAAGGACATTCAGAGACTTGTCCCGAAGCCACTCCTGTATTGTCTTGGCTGTGTGCTTAGGGCCATTGTCCTGTTGGAAGGTGAACTTTCACCCCGGTCTGAGGTCCTGAGCGTTCAGGAGCAGGTTTTCATCAAGGATCTTTCTATACTTTGCTCCGTTCATCTTTTCCTCGATCCTGACTAGTCTCCCAGTCCCTGCCGCTGAAAAATATCCCCACAGCATGATGCTGCTACCACCATGCTTCACCGTAGGGATGGTGCTAGCTTTCCTCCAAACGTGACACTTGGCATTAAGGAAAATCTTGGTTTCATCAGACCAGAGAATCTTGTTCCTCATGGTCTAAGAGTCTTTAGGTGCCTTTTGGCAAACTCCAAGCAGGCTGTCATGTGCCTTTTACTGAGGAATGGCTTCTGTCTGGTCACTCTGGAGTGCTGCAGAGATGGTTGTCCTTCTGGAAGGTTCTCCCATCTCCACAAAGGAACTCTATTGCTCAGTTTACCTGGGCGGCCAGCTCTAGACAGAGTCTCGGTGGTTCCAAACTTCTTCCATTTAAGAATAATGGAGACAACTGTGTTCTGGGGGACCTTCAATGCTGCAGAAATGTTTTGGTACCCTTCCCCAGATCCCTGCCTTGACCCAATCCTGTCTCTGAGCTGTACAGGACACATCCTTTGACCTCATGGCTTGGTTTTTGCTCTGACATGCACTGTCCACTGTGGAACCTTTATATAGACAGGTGTGTGCCTTTCCAAATCATGTCCAATCAATTGAATTTACCACAGGTGGACTCTAATCAAGTTGTAGAAACATCTCAAGGATGATCAATGGAAACAGGATGCACCTGCGCTCAGTTTCGAGTCTCATAGCAAAGGGTCTGAATACTTATGTAAATAAGGTATTTCAGTATTTTTTATGAATTTGCAAAAATGTCTGATCTTGTTTTCGCTTTGTCATTATAGGGTATTGTGTGTAGATTGCTGAGGATTCTTTTTTTATTTAATACATTTTAGAAAAAGGCTATAACGTTAAAAAAATGTGGAAAAATTCAAGGGGTCTGAATACTTTCCGAAGACACTATATATTCAGTGTATGTTGTGTAGCTTCTAGCCTCCAGTATCTCCAGCCTGTATCTCTATACTGACTCCTCTCTGTCTCCTCTCCGCTCCCCTCCAGGTGTTAGTAAGATAGTCACAGTGGACGTGAAGGGCAGCACCCCCCTGTGGATGAAGATTAAGGACCTGGCTGACGGGGTGACCTATAACTTCAGGATTCGGGCCAAGACACTCAGCTACGGGCCGGAGGTGGAGGCTAACATCACTACCGGACCAGGAGAAGGTATGTAACACAGTATCTCTGGTCCAGCTAACATCACTACCGGACCAGGAGAAGCTATGTAACACAGTATCTCTGGTCCAGCTAACATCACTACCGGAACAGGAGAAGGTATGTAACACAGTATGTCTGGTCCAGCTAACATCACTACCGGACCAGGAGAAGCTATGTAACACAGTATCTCTGGTCCAGCTAACATCACTACCGGACCAGGAGAAGCTATGTAACACAGTATCACTGGTCCAGCTAACATCACTACCGGACCAGGATAAGCTATGTAACACAGTATCTCTGGTCCAGCTAACATCACTACCGGACCAGGAGAAGCTATGTAACACAGTATCTCTGGTCCAGCTAACATCACTACCGGACCAGGAGAAGCTATGTAACACAGTATGTCTGGTCCAGCTAACATCACTACCGGACCAGGAGAAGCTATGTAACACAGTATCTCTGGTCCAGCTAACATCACTACCGGACCAGGAGAAGGTATGTAACACAGTATGTCTGGTCCAGCTAACATCACTACCGGACCAGGAGAAGCTATGTAACACAGTATCTCTGGTCCAGCTAACATCACTACCGGACCAGGAGAAGCTATGTAACACAGTATGTCTGGTCCAGCTAACATCACTACCGGACCAGGAGAAGCTATGTAACACAGTATCTCTGGTCCAGCTAACATCACTACCGGACCAGGGGAAGGTAGCCTAGCTCTTCATAGGTCGTGTTCAGTAGGGAACACTGTAGCGAGATCTTTTGCAACAGAAAATGAAGATCTGTGTTCTTATTGGACAAGTTCAGCTAGTACCTCCCTGTTTAAAAAAGTTTCAAAATGTTTTCTCCCAACTTCTGGCTTTGTCAGTGCTCTGTTTGTCGTATTACAGTATGTACATAACCTGTCCTGCTCGTCTCCTCTTCCCTTCCCTCCTCTCCCTACCCATCCTCTCCTCTCCCCACTCCACCCCTCCTCTCCCCTTCCCTTCCCTCCTCTCCCTACCCATCCTCTCCTCTCCCCACTCCACCCCTCCTCTCCCCTTCCCTCCTCTCCTCTCCCTACCATCCCCTTTCCTCCCCTCCTCCCCTCCCCACCCCTCCCCACTCCTCCCATCCTCTCCCCTTCCCTCCCATCCCACCCTCTCCCCTCCTCTCCCCACCCCTCCCCTCCAGGAGCCCCAGGCCCTCCAGGTGAACCCTTTATCTCCCGGTACGGCACGGCCCTCACCCTACACTGGGCCAGTGGAGACCCAGGCCGAGCTCCCATTACACGCTACGTCATTGAGGCCAGGCCCTCTGGTGAGTCCAAGGGATATTAGACCTTAGGCTTGCCTGGTGCAACTGAACCAATGGAACCAATGGAACCAGTGGAACCAATGGAACCAGTGGAACCAGTTGGAATAGTGTGAAAGTGCAAAACCCACACATCTGGGACTCCAGGCAGGCTCAATCAAACACTCTGCATTTCCTGCTCCCCTCTAGATGAAGGACTGTGGGATATCCTCATCAAAGACATTCCAAAGGAAGTGACATCATACACACTGAACCTGGACATGCTGAGAGAAGGGGTTACTTATGACTTCCGGGTCATTGGGGTCAACGACTACGGCTATGGCTCCCCCAGTGCTCCTTCCCCCTCTATCTCTGGTTAGTTATGCCTGCTCAGTTATAATACATGTCTGAATATTACAACATGCATATGGATGCCTTTCTCAGACCTGGATTGAGCCTATTCCAGGACTAAAAACTATTTTAACCAGTGGAATTTCTATTTCACTTACTTTTTAACTCTGTACTTGTCTTCATCGAGGTCTGGGAAACCAGCCCATACAGCATAGGTTTAGTTAGTGACTTGTTCTTCCTCTTGGTACAGATGTCTGTTATCTAGCTCTCTTGTGACTCTCATCTCCAGCCCAGAAAGTGTCTCCCTTCTATGAAGAGTGGTGGTTCCTGGTGGTCATCGCTCTGGTGGGCCTAATCTTCATCCTCCTCCTCGTCTTCATCCTCATCATCAGGGGCCAGAGTAAGAAGTACACCAAGAAGGCTGACTCAGGTAGACACCACAGAGAACTGCTCCATATATAACTGTCCTCTCTGATTCGTGTTTCTTTCAACTTTTTGTTCCATTCCCAACATTCCATTCCCAACATTCCATTCCCAATGTTCCATTCCAAACATTCCATTCCCAACATTCCATTCCCAACATTCCATTCCCAATGTTCCATTCCAAACATTCCATTCCAAACATTCCATTCCCAACATTCCATTCCCAACATTCCATTCCCAACATTCCATTCCCAACATTCCATTCCCAACATTCCATTCCTAACATTCCATTCCCAACATTCCATTCCCAACATTCCATTCCCAACATTCCATTCCCAAGTAATTGATACTTTTGAGGGGCGGTTTCCCGGACACCGATTAAGACTAGACCTGGACAAAAAAAAAAAAAATCGATGGA
The DNA here is from genome assembly GCF_029448725.1 of Salvelinus fontinalis. Taxonomy (NCBI): domain Eukaryota; kingdom Metazoa; phylum Chordata; class Actinopteri; order Salmoniformes; family Salmonidae; genus Salvelinus; species Salvelinus fontinalis. The sequence continues at coordinate 88,784,675 of NC_074666.1, forward strand.
GATTCACCATTGATCTATCTTTTCAGTCCAGGACTAGTGTTAATCTGTTTCTGAGAAGTCCGTAAGGAGAATAGCCCAGAGCCATCAGTCGAACATCTGAAAACGATTTGTACAATTATAAAAATACAGCATGACCATTGTAATATAAGACCAAGCTAAAAGCACTATCAAATTCAATTATAGCCCATTTAACAGTAACAGTTGTCACAAAGTGCCTTACATAAGCACAGGTAGACAGGAGAATGAAAGACGAGAGGTCATTATTGTTCCCTGTTTAGAAAGAATGTGTATCGATCTGCCAGTGTGAGTGTCCAGGGTTTGTTCTGATGATTAAGCCAATAGTCATTCAGTCAGTACACTGTGTGTGACTTCTGTCCCTAACCCCACAGTGCCAGACTGACGCTCTGCTGAGTCATCCCAGGTTACATCACTGTTGGACTCTGGCATCACGGGTTGACTGCCACTGCTCCTCCTCTGCATTTTTTGTGGGAACACTGATGGCCAAATCCAGTAAAATAATCACTTGATAACGACCTGTTAGAACTCACAGGGATGGAGAGAAAGAGAGGTGGAGAGGAACAGGAGAGAGGAAGGGAAGTAGAGACAGAGAGGATGAGAAACAGGAGAGAGGAAGGAGCTGAAGAGAGGTCAAGCCTGCTGTGATCTCACACCATTACCTTTTAACGCCCCGTTAGTGTTTAGTGTGGTGTTGAGAGTGGTCCTATAGTGTCCAGGGGTCCTGTAGGGGTCAGGGGTCAGTCAATAGGGCTTTGGCTGGTCCAGGAGAGACAAGGACCGTGTTTGTCTGGGACACAAAGAGCCCCTTTTAGAGCCTGCGCCCCCAGCTACCCCCCAGCCACCCCTGGCAACACAGACGTTTTGTACCACACAAGTTGTTTGTTTTACTGTGGTCCAAACTCACCACCAGGACCAGGCACCAGCATGGTGAGTCACTAACCAGCCAGGAGGAAGAGAGAGGAGAGGTCACTGCCCCGTAAACCCTGCCTCTACACCTCAACTGTTCTGCCTGCGGCTAGGGAACCCTGACCTGTTCACCAGACGTGCTACCTGTCCCAGACCTGCTGTTTTCAACTCTCTATAGACAGCAGGAGTGGTAGAGATACTCTGAATGATCGGCTATGAAAAGCCAACTGACATTTACTCCTGAGGTGCTGACTTGCTGCACCCTCGACAACTACTGTGATTATTATTATTTGACCATGCTGGTCATTTATGAACATTTGAACATCTTGGCCATGTTCTGTTATAATCTCCACCCAGCACAGCCAGAAGAGAACTGGCCACCCCTCATAACCTAGTTCCTCTCTAGGTTTCTTCCCTAGGTTCCTGCCTTTCTAGGGAGTTTTTCCTAGCCACCGTGCTTCTACACCTGCATTTCTTGCTGTTTGGGGTTTTAGGCTGGGGTTCTGTACAGCACTTTGTGACATCAGCTGATGTTAGAAGGGCTTTGTAAATACATTTGATTGAATTTGATTGATTTATACTGTGTATGAGGTATATATTTGGGCATGTGGTTTAGTTGGATCAGGGCCTGGCACCTCAGTAGAGTCTCTAACACTAAAGGTTTTATATTCAGACTGCTGATTAACCTTAGTGCTAAATCATTGATGGTGTTGATGTGAGCCATGACCCACCTCTACCGATGTGAGAGCTCTGGGGTGATGGTCATGTAGGCCTTCTGGGCACAGGGACTATGGTGGTCTGCTTGAAACATGTATGTATTATAGACTGGGTCAGGGAGAGGTTGAAAATGTCAGTGAAGACACTTGCCAGTTGGTCAGTGCATGCTCTGATTCTGCGTCCCGGTAATCCGTCTGGCCCTGCGTCCTTGTGAATGTTAACCTATTAAAAGGTCTTACTCACATCGGCTATGGAGAGCGTGATCACACAGTCGTCTGGAACAGCTGGTGTTCCCATGCATGGTTCAGTGTTGCTTGCCTCGAAGCGAGCATAGAAGGCATTTAGCTGGTGTGTGTGCCCAACCCCTACAATGGACTAACCTTCTCCCAGTGTCATCTTACCCCCACCTAGGGAGCCACAGTAACAGCACCTCCCTGCCCCTGTCCCATGGGGAGATGGTCAGGCTGGACGAGGGCCGTTTCCCAGCCCTGGAACTCAACAACAGACGCCTGTCAGTCAAGAACTCCTTCTGCCGCAAGAACGGCATCTACACACGGTCAGTAACACACATAAACACGCGCACACACACTCACACACACACACACACACACAGATGATTTCTGCATGACGTCTATTTGTTGTTGTATTCTACTCTCTTCTAAAGCTCAAATAGTTCTAAAGCATTATGCTGATTCACAGTTAACCATCTATTCTGAGGGTCATGTTTGTTACGGCGATCCTCCTCCTCTCCATCTTCGGAAAAGGAGGAGTATTGAGGGAACCAAGGCGCAGCGAAGTTTGAACACATATTTATTAAACAAGACGAAAAAACGAACACGAACTACACTTGAAATGATACAAAATAACAAACGACGTAGACTGACCTAAACATGAGAACTTACATAGACACGAAGAACGCACGAATAGGAAACAGACTACATAAACCGAAACAGTCCCGTGTGGTACGAAATAACATACAGACACGGAAGACAATCACCCACAACGAACACTGTGACAACGCCTACCTAAATATGACTCTTAATTAGAAGAACGCCAAACACCTGCCTCTAATTAAGAGCCATACCAGGCAACCCAAAACCAACACAGAAACAGAAAACATAGAATGCCCACCCAACCTCACGTCCTGACCAACTAACACACATAACAACTAACATAAATAGGTCAGGAACGTGACATTACCCCCCCCATAAGGTGCGAACTCCGGGCGCACCAGCACAAAGTCTAGGGGAGGGTCTGGGTGGGCATCTAACCACGGTGGTGGCTCAGGCTCCGGGCGAGGTCCCCACCCCACCATAATCCATCCTAGCTTCCTCCCTCTAAGAATGTCCACCCTCCTTTTACCCCCACAAAATCCTCTTAATAACATCACTGATAGGGACAGCACCGGGACAGAGAGATAGATCAAGACAGAGGAATAGATAAGAATATAGAGGAAGATCAAGATAGAGAGGGAGATAATGATAGAGGGGCAACTCCGGACTGAAAGGCAGCTCCGGACAGAGAGACAGCTCTGGACTGATGGGCAGTTCTGGGTATCTAGCCGTTTAAGGCTGAAGGGCAGCTCATGGCTGACTGACGAATCTGGACGCTCATGGCGGGCTGACGGCTCTCGACGCTCATGGCGGGCTGACGGCTCTCGACGCTCATGGCGGGCTGACGGCTCTCGACGCTCATGGCGGGCTGACGGCTCTCGACGCTCATGGCTCTCTGACGGCTCTGGCTGCTCATGGCTCGCTGGCGGCTCTGGCAGATCCTGTCTGGTTGGCGGCTCTGGCAGATCCTGTCTGGTTGGCGGCTCTGGCAGATCCTGTCTGGTTGGCGGCTCTGGCAGATCCTGTCTGGTTGGCGGCTCTGGCAGATCCTGTCTGGTTGGCGGCTCTGGCAGATCCTGTCTGGTTGGCGGCTCTGGCAGATCCTGTCTGGCGGGCGGCTCTGGCAGATCCTGTCTGGCGGGCGGCTCTAGCGGCTCCTGTCTGGCGGGCGGCTCTAGCGGCTCCTGTCTGGCGGACGGCTCTGTAGGCTCATGGCAGACGGGCGGCTTTGCAGGCTCATGGCAGACGGGCGGCTTTGCAGGCTCATGGCAGACGGATGGCTCAGACGGCGCTGGGGAGACGGATGGCTCAGATGGCGCTGGGGAGACGGATGGCTCAGATGGCGCTGGGGAGACGGATGGCTCAGATGGCGCTGGGGAGACGGATGGCTCTGGCAGGATACGGCGCACTGTAGACCTGGTGCGTGGTGCCGAAACTGGAGGCACCGGGCTAAGGATAAGCACCTTCCTACTAGTGCGGGGAGCAGGGACAGGGCACACTGTATTCTCAAAGCCCACTCTATACCTGATGCGAGGTACCGGCACTGGTGACACCGGGCTGAGGACAAGCACATCAGGATTAGTAGGGGGAGAATATACAGTGTGTTCAGGGCTCTGGAGACGCACAGGAGGCTTTGTGCGTGGTGCCGGAACTGGAGGCACCGAACTGGATACACGCACTACAGAGAGAGTGCGTGGAGGAGGAACTGGGCTCAGGAGACGCACTGATAGCCTAGTGCGTAGTGTAGGCACTGTAGGTACTAGGCTGGGGCGGGGAGGTGGCGCCAGAAATACCGGACCGTGGAGGCGTACTGGCACTCTTGAGCATTGAGCCTGCCCAACCTTACCTGGTTGAATACTCCCGGTTGCCCGACCAGTGCGGGAGGTGGAATAACCCGCACCGGGCTATGTAGGCGAACCGGGGAAACCATGCGTAAGGCAGGTGCCATGTATGCCGGCCCGAGGAGACGCACTGGAGACCAGACGCGTTGAGCCGGCCTCATGACACCTGGCTCAATACCCAATCTAGCCCTACCAGTGCGGGGAGGTGGAATAACCCGCACTGGGCTATGCACTCGTACAGGAGACACCGTGCGCTCTACTGCGTAACACGACGCCTGCCCGTACTCCCGCTCTCCACGGTAAGCCTGGGAAGTGGGCGCAGGTCTCCTACCTGCCCTTGGCCCACTACCTCCTAGCCCCCCCCCAAGAAATTTTTGGGAATTACTTACGGGCTTTTTGGGCTTCCGTGCCAGACGCGTTCCCTCATAGCTCCGGTTCCTCTCCCCGGTAGCCTCTGCTCTCCTCAGTGCCTCCAGCTGTTCCCATGGGAGGCGATCCCTACCAGCCAGGATCTCCTCCCAAGTGTAGCAACCCTTTCCGTCCAATACATCGTCCCATGTCCATTGCTCCTTCTTTTCCTGTCCCTTACTCGGTTGACTCCGCTGCTTGGCTCTGGTATGGTGGGTGATTCTGTTACGGCGATCCTCCTCCTCTCCATCTTCGGAAAAGGAGGAGTATTGAGGGAACCAAGGCGCAGCGAAGTTTGAACACATATTTATTAAACAAGACGAAAAAACGAACACGAACTACACTTGAAATGATACAAAATAACAAACGACGTAGACTGACCTAAACATGAGAACTTACATAGACACGAAGAACGCACGAATAGGAAACAGACTACATAAACCGAAACAGTCCCGTGTGGTACGAAATAACATACAGACACGGAAGACAATCACCCACAACGAACACTGTGACAACGCCTACCTAAATATGACTCTTAATTAGAGGAACGCCAAACACCTGCCTCTAATTAAGAGCCATACCAGGCAACCCAAAACCAACACAGAAACAGAAAACATAGAATGCCCACCCAACCTCACGTCCTGACCAACTAACACACATAACAACTAACATAAATAGGTCAGGAACGTGACAGTGTTTCACAGTAAACCATCTATTCTGAGGGTCATGTTTCACAGTAAACCATCTATTCTGAGGGTCGTGTTTCACAGTAAACCATCTATTCTGAGGGTCGTGTTTCATAGTAAACCATCTATTCTGAGGGTCATGTTTCATAGTAAACCATCTATTCTGAGGGTCGTGTTTCATAGTAAACCATCTATTCTGAGGGTCGTGTTTCACAGTAAACCATCTATTCTGAGGGTCGTGTTTCATAGTAAACCATCTATTCTGAGGGTCGTGTTTCATAGTAAACCATCTATTCTGAGGCTCATGTTTCATAGTAAACCATCTATTCTGAGGGTCATGTTTCATAGTAAACCATCTATTCTGAGGGTCGTGTTTCACAGTAAACCATCTATTCTGAGGGTCATGTTTCACAGTAAACCATCTATTCTGAGGGTCGTGTTTCAGAGTAAACCATCTATTCTGAGGGTCATGTTTCATAGTAAACCATCTATCCTGAGGGTCGTGTTTCACAGTAAACCATCTATTCCGAGGGTCGTGTTTCATAGTAAACCATCTATTCTGAGGGTCGTGTTTCACTGTAAACCATCTATTCTGAGGGTCGTGTTTCACAGTAAACCATCTATACTGAGGGTCATGTGTTATTTTATTTAACTAGGCAAGTCAGTTAAGAACAAAATCATATTTACAATTATGGCCTAGGAATAGTGGGTTAACTGCCTTGTTCATGGACAGAACAACAGATTTTTACCTTGTCAGCTTGGGGATTTGATCTTGCAACCTTTCAGTTACTGGCCCAACGCTCTAACTATTAGGCCAAACAATAACGATCAACAATAAACCATCTATTCTGAGGGTCATGGCTGAGATTAAACCATCTATTCTGAGGCTGAGTCATGGCTAAGATTTGGCTCTCATTCGGAGGGGTCATGGCTGAAATAATAGCTCTCATTCTGAGGTGTCATGGCTGAGATAATAGCTCTCATTCGGAGGGGTCATGGCTGAGATAATAGCTCTCATTCGGAGGGGTCATGGCTGAAATAATAGCTCTCATTCTGAGGTGTCATGGCTGAGATAATAGCTCTCATTCTGAGGGGTCATGGCTGAGATAATAGCTCTCATTCGGCGGGGTCATGGCTGAGATAATAGCTCTCATTCGGAGGGGTCATGGCTGAGATAATAGCTCTCATTCTGAGGTGTCATGGCTAATATTTGGCTCTCATTCGGAAGGGTCATGGCTGAGATAATAGCTCTCATTCTGATGGGTCATGGCTGAGATAATAGCTCTCATTCTGAGGGGTCATGGCTGAGATAACAGCTCACATTCTGAGGGTTCATGGCTGAGATAATAGCTCTCATTCTGAGGGGTCATGGCTGAGATAATAGCGCTTTATCTGAGGGGTCATGGCTGAGATAATAGCTCTCATTCTGAGGGGTCATGGCTGAGATAATAGCTCTCATTCGTAGGGGTCATGGCTGAGATAATAGTTCTCATTCTGATGGGTCATGGCTGAGATAATAGCTCTCATTCTGAGGGTTCATGGCTGAGATAATAGCTCTCATTCTGAGGGGTCATGGCTGAGATAATAGCTCTCATTCTGAGGGTTCATGGCTGAGATAATAGCTCTCATTCTGAGGGGTCATGGCTGAGATAATAGCTCTCATTCGGAGGGGTCATGGCTGAGATAATAGCTCTCATTCGGAGGGGGCATGGCTGAGATAATAGCTCTCATTCGGAGGGGTCATGGCTGAGATAATAGCACTCATTCTGAGGGGTTATGGCTGAGATAATAGCGCTCATTCTGAAGGGTCATGGCTGAGATAATAGCTCACATTCTGAGGGCTCATGGCTGAGATAATAGCTCTCATTCTGAGGGGTCATGGCTGAGATAATAGCTCTCATTATGAGGGGTCATGGCTGAGATAATAGCTCTCATTCTGAGGGATCATGGCTGAGATAATAGCTCACATTCTGAGGGCTCATGGCTGAGATAAGAGCTCTCATTCTGAGGGCTCATGGCTGAGATAATAGCTCTCATTCCGAGGGTTCACGGCTGAGATAATAGCTCACATTCTGAGGGGTCATGGCTGAGATTATAGCTCTCATTCTGAGGGGTCATGGCTGAGATAATAGCTCTCATTTTGAGGGATCATGGCTGAGATAATAGCTCTCATTCTGAGGGTTCATGGCTGAGATAATAGCTCTCATTCTGAGGGTTCATGGCTGAGATAATAGCTCACATTCTGAGGGGTCATGGCTGAGATAATAGTTCTCATTCTGATGGGTCATGGCTGAGATAATAGCTCTCATTCTGAGGGTTCATGGCTGAGATACTAGCTCTCATTCTGAGGGGTCATGGCGAAGATAATAGCTCTCATTCTGAGGGTTCATGGCTGAGATAATAGCTCTCATTCTGAGGGGTCATGGCTGAGATAATAGCTCTCATTCGGAGGGGTCATGGCTGAGATAATAGCTCTCATTCGGAGGGGGCATGGCTGAGATAATAGCTCTCATTCTGAGGGTTCATGGCTGAGATAATAGCTCTCATTCTGAGGGGTCATGGCTGAGATAATAGCTCTCATTCTGATGGGTCATGGCTGAGATGATAGCTCTCATTCTGATGGGTCATGGCTGAGATAATAGCTCTCATTCTGAGGGGTCATGGCTGAGATAATAGCTATAATTCTGAGGGGTCATGGCTGAAATAATAGCTATCATTCGGAGGAGTCATGGCTGAGATAATAGCTCTCATTTTGAGGGGTCATGGCTGAGATAATAGCTCTCATTCTGAGGGGTCATGGCTGAGATAATAGCTCTCATTCGGAGGGGTCTTGGTTGAGATTAAACCATCTATTCTGATGGTCATGGCTGAGATAATAGCTCTCATTCTGAGGGGTCATGGCTGAGATTAAACCATCTATTCTGAGGGTCATGGCTGAGATAATAGCTCTCATTCTGAGGGCTCATGGCTGAGATAATAGCTCTCATTCTGAGGGGTCATGGCTGAGATAATAGCTCTCATTCTGATCGGTCATGGCTGAGATAATATCTCTCATTCTGATGGGTCATGGCTGAGATAATAGCTCTCATTCTGAGGGGTCATGGCTGAGATAATAGCTATAATTCTGAGGGGTCATGGCTGAGATAATAGCTATCATTCGGAGGGGTCATGGCTGAGATAATAGCTCTCATTTTGAGGGGTCATGGCTGAGATAATAGCTCTCATTCTGAGGGGTCATGGCTGAGATAATAGCTCTCATTCTGAGGGGTCATGGTTGAGATTAAACCATCTATTCTGAGGGTCATGGCTGAGATAATAGCTCTCATTCTGAGGGGTCATGGCTGAGATAATAGCTCTCATTCTGAGGGGTCATGGCTGAGATAATAGCTCTCATTCTGATCGGTCATGGCTGAGATAATATCTCTCATTCTGATGGGTCATGGCTGAGATAATAGCTCTCATTCGGAGGGGTCATGGCTGAGATAATAGCTCTCATTCTGAGGGGTCATGGCTGAGATAATAGCTCTCATTCTGAGGGATCATGGCTGAGATAATAGCTCACATTCTGAGGGCTCATGGCTGAGATAATAGCTCTCATTCTGAGGGCTCATGGCTGAGATAATAGCTCTCATTCTGAGGGGTCATGGCTGAGATAATAGCTCTCATTCTGAGGGATCATGGCTGAGATAATAGCTCTCATTCTGAGGGATCATGGCTGAGATAATAGCTCACATTCTGAGGGCTCATGGCTGAGATAATAGCTCTCATTCTGAGGGGTCATGGCTGAGATAATAGCTCTCATTCTGAGGGGTCATGGCTGAGATAATAGCTCTCATTCTGAGGGATCATGGCTGAGATAATAGCTCTCATTCTGAGGGCTCATGGCTGAGATAATAGCTCTCATTCTGAGGGCTCATGGCTGAGATAATAGCTCTCATTCCGAGGGTTCACGGCTGAGATAATAGCTCACATTCTGAGGGGTCATGGCTGAGATTATAGCTCTCATTCTGAGGGGTCATGGCTGAGATAATAGCTCTCATTCTGAGGGATCATGGCTGAGGTAATAGCTCACATTCTGAGGGCTCATGGCTGAGATAATGGCTCTCATTCTGAGGGCTCATGGCTGAGATAATAGCTCTCATTCTGAGGGTTCATGGCTGAGATAATAGCTCTCATTCTGAGGGTTCATGGCTGAGATAATAGCTCACATTCTGAGGGGTCATGGCTGAGATAATAGTTCTCATTCTGATGGGTCATGGCTGAGATAATAGCTCTCATTCTGAGGGTTCATGGCTGAGATACTAGCTCTCATTCTGAGGGGTCATGGCGGAGATAATAGCTCTCATTCTGAGGGTTCATGGCTGAGATAATAGCTCTCATTCTGAGGGGTCATGGCTGAGATAATAGCTCTCATTCGGAGGGGTCATGGCTGAGATAATAGCTCTCATTCGGAGGGGGCATGGCTGAGATAATAGCTCTCATTCGGAGGGGTCATGGCTGAGATAATAGCACTCATTCTGAGGGGTCATGGCTGAGATAATAGCTCTCATTCTGAGGGTTCATGGCTGAGATAATAGCTCTCATTCTGAGGGGTCATGGCTGAGATAATAGCTCTCATTCTGATGGGTCATGGCTGAGATGATAGCTCTCATTCTGATGGGTCATGGCTGAGATAATAGCTCTCATTCTGAGGGGTCATGGCTGAGATAATAGCTATAATTCTGAGGGGTCATGGCTGAAATAATAGATATCATTCGGAGGGGTCATGGCTGAGATAATAGCTCTCATTTTGAGGGGTCATGGCTGAGATAATAGCTCTCATTCTGAGGGGTCATGGCTGAGATAATAGCTCTCATTCTGAGGGGTCATGGTTGAGATTAAACCATCTATTCTGATGGTCATGGCTGAGATAATAGCTCTCATTCTGAGGGGTCATGGCTGAGATTAAACCATCTATTCTGAGGGTCATGGCTGAGATAATATCTCTCATTCTGATGGGTCATGGCTGAGATAATAGCTCTCATTCTGAGGGGTCATGGCTGAGATAATAGCTCTCATTCTGAGGGATCATGGCTGAGATAATAGCTCACATTCTGAGGGCTCATGGCTGAGATAATAGCTCTCATTCTGAGGGCTCATGGCTGAGATAATAGCTCTCATTCTGAGGGTTCATGGCTGAGATAATAGCTCACATTCTGAGGGGTCATGGCTGAGATAATAGCTCTCATTCTGAGGGGTCATGGCTGAGATTAAAGCTCACATGCACAGTGCATACTTATTGATTAGGAAGAAGATTAATCAGGAGATCAACTGTAGTTGAAACATGCCTCTTTATCTTCAGACAATAACAACCACAGGATGGATGGAGTGATGGATTAGCTGTTATACAATCTGATGACCCAATTATACATACAGCATCAGCTCCATCATGGGTTGTGTTCTGTTGTGCTTTCTCTCTCTGATCTGTGTGGAAGGCCTGGGGTGTCTGTATTGAAGCACAGGCAGGTAGAGAGGAGGGGAGGAAGGAGAGGGGGTAGGGCAAGAGGAGAGAGGAGGGGAGGAAGGAGAGGGGGTAAGGCAGGGGGAGAGAAGAGGGGAGGAAGGAGAGGGGGTATGGCAAGAGGAGAGTGGAGGGGAGGAAGGAGAGGGGGTAAGGCAGGGGGAGAGAGGTGGGGGAGGAAGGAGAGGGGGGTAAGGCAGGGGGAGAGAGGAGGAAGGAAAGGGGGGTAAGGCAGGGGAAGAGAGGAGGAAGGAGAGGGAGGTAAGGCAGGGGGAGAGAGAAGGGAGGTAAGGCAGGGGGAGAGAGGAGGAAGGAGAGGGGGTAAGGCAGGGGGAGAGAGAAGGAAGGAGAGGGAGTTAAGGCAGGGGAGAGAGGATGAAGGAGAGGGAGGTAAGGCAGGGGAGAGAGGATGAAGGAGAGGGAGGTAAGGCAGGAGAGAGAAGGAAGGAGAGGGGGGTAAGGCAGGGGAGAGAGGATGAAGGACAGGGGGGTAAGGCAGGGGAGAGAGGATGAAGGACAGGGGGGTAAGGCAGGGGGAGAGAGGAGGAGGAAGGAGAGGGAGGAGACTGATCACCGGACACAAACCCCGTTAAAGATTATCCTCATGGAAGACTTCTCTCTCTGATGATTAGGTCTGAACTCAATGAATAGACAGATAGATCCAGGGCCAGGCCCTTTGGGTTGCTTTTCATGGCCAATGACTGGGGTAACTAACCGTGTTCACTGTTCACATATTACAACGTTATTTCAGGAGTGCAGGTCGAGGAAAATGACCCTTTCCTTCTAGGGGCCCCTCAGTCATCAAGAACATAAAGTAAAGCAGAAAAACATCTGTTAGGTCATTGATTTTCTCCACCGTAATGTCTGTTCTGCCAGGATGAGGTCTGAGATGTTTACTGTAGTCTGTTCTGCCAGGATGAGGTCTGAGATGATTACTGTAGTCTGTTCTGTTGAAGGCCAGGTGAGATCTGAGCTGTTTACTGTAGTCTGTTCTGTTGAAGGCCAGGAGGAGGTCTGAGATGTTTACTGTAGTCTGTTCTGATGAAGACCAGGGTGAGGTCTGAGATGTTTACTGTAGTCTGTTCTGTTGAAGGCCAGGTGAGATCTGTGATGTTTACTGTAGTCTGTTCTGCTGAAGGCCAGGATGAGGTCTGAGATGTTTACTGTAGTCTGTTCTGCCAGGATGAGATCTGAGATGTTTACTGTAGTCTGTTCTGCTGAAGGCCAGGTGAGATCTGAGATGTTTACTGTAGTCTGTTCTGTTGAAGGTCAGGATGAGGTCTGGGATGTTTACTGTAGTCTGTTCTGTTGAAGGTCAGGATGAGGTCTGAGATGTTTACTGTAGTCTGTTCTGCTGAAGGCTAGGATGAGGTCTGAGATGTTTACTGTAGTCTGTTCTGTTGAAGGTCAGGATGAGGTCTGGGATGTTTACTGTAGTCTGTTCTGTTGAAGGTCAGGATGAGGTCTGAGATGTTTACTGTAGTCTGTTCTGTTGAAGGCCAGGATGAGGTCTGAGATGTTTACTGTAGTCTGTTCTGCTGAAGACCAGGTGAGATCTGAGATGTTTACTGTAGTCTGTTCTGCTGAAGGCTAGGATGAGGTCTGAAATGTTTACTGTAGTCTGTTCTGTTGAAGACCAGGTGAGATCTGAGATGTTTACTGTAGTCTGTTCTGCCAGGATGAGATCTGAGATGTTTACTGTAGTCTGTTCTGCTGAAGGCCAGGTGAGATCTGTGGAGATGTTTACTGTAGTCTGTTCTGTTGAAGGCCAGGTGAGATCTGAGCTGTTTACTGTAGTCTGTTCTGTTGAAGGCCAGGATGAGGTCTGAGATGTTTACTGTAGTCTGTTCTGTTGAAGACCAGGTGAGGTCTGAGATGTTTACTGTAGGGCCTGTATCTCTGAAGGTCTAGACCACGCTCCTCTATCTATCTGTATCTCTTTATTTCTCTCTGTCCATTTCTCTTTCCGTCTCTTGCTCCCTCACATCACTAGTTTACATCCGTGGGCTTGACGTTGGAGACATGCTACAACAGCTCAAAGAAAGAGGTTTGTGAGGTCAATCTGTACAAAATACTAATGAAGTACAGAAACCAGTCATTGTCTTTATATGAGATTAGAATCATATGAACATGGTGCATAAAGGTGGAAAAGAGGTGAGCCTGCTTGTACCGCAGAGCCATTTAAACCACATTAAACAGATGACGGCTCTGTCTCCAGTGCTATCTTTCACGTACCAGGTTACAAGGGGACCTTTACATAGGCCACATGAAATGGGTAAATCATTGAGATTGGCTAAGGCATTTGGAAGACACTACATAACAGTGTAGTCTATGAAAGAGTTATGGCAACAAAAGGATTTGGGCGAATGAGGAGGACATGAGGAGGAGGGAAGTTGTGATGAAGGAGCTACTTAAGGCGATAGGAAAGAGAGTTTAAATAATTGATCAGTACTGCCTAACCATTTCCTAATTCCCCCCCCTACGCCTTCCCCCATCTCTTCTACTCCTCTCTCCCTCTCCTCTACCTCCTTCCTTCCATCCTCCACCCTCACCCCACCCTCTCCCTCTCCTCTACCTCCTTCCATCCCATCCTCCGCCCCCACCCCACCCTCTCCCTCTCCTCTACCTCCTTCCTCCCATCCTCCGCCCTCACCCCACCCTCTCCCTCTCCTCTACCTCCTTCCATCCCATCCTCCGCCCTCACCCCACCCTCTCCCTCTCCTCTACCTCCTTCCTCCCATCCTCCACCCTCACCCCACCCTCTCCCTCTCCTCTACCTCCTTCCTCCCATCCTCCGCCCTCACCCCACCCTCTCCCTCTCCTCTACCTCCTTCCATCCCATCCTCCGCCCTCACCCCACCCTCTCCCTCTCCTCTACCTCCTTCCTCCCATCCTCCGCCCTCACCCCACCCTCTCCCTCTCCTCTACCTCCTTCCATCCCATCCTCCGCCCTCACCCCACCCTCTCCCTCTCCTCTACCTCCTTCCTCCCATCCTCCACCCTCACCCCACCCTCTCCCTCTCCTCTACCTCCTTCCTCCCATCCTCCGCCCTCACCCCACCCTCTCCCTCTCCTCTACCTCCTTCCATCCCATCCTCCGCCCTCACCCCACCCTCTCCCTCTCCTCTACCTCCTTCCTCCCATCCTCCACCCTCACCCCACCCTCTCCCTCTCCTCTACCTCCTTCCTCCTATCCTCCGCCCTCACCCCATCCTCCGCCTTCACCCCATCCTCCACCCTCACCCCACCCTCTCCCTCTCAGGGCAGCCGGTCGTTAACGACGCTGCACCCGACTGGAGCACTTCAGAGAGAAGGGAGGCAGGATGCAGCGCTGGTTCCTTTGATCTCTGTCCCGGGCCTCCTCAGTCAGGCAGAGACCAGCACTGTCCCCACCCCCTCCCCCGACCTCCATCCATCTAACACATTCCTCCATAATGGGTGCACTGCAGAACCACCCTGACTGAGTCCCAAATAGCACTCTGTTCCCTATATAGTGCACTTCTTTTGACCAGGGCCAATATGAAACAGGGTGCCATTTGAGACACGGCCTCTCTCTGGTTTCCCCTGTACTGGAGGAATCGGACTCTGAACCTAACACTATATCCTAATATCTCAACCCCCATGAGGTCCGTTAGCTTAGCGCCGCAACACATGACCAACCATACCACAGGTTGTTTGCCCCAGCTCTGATAGGCCCAGTAGAACCATACCACAGGTTGTTTACCCCAGCTCTGATAGGCCCAGTAAACCATACCACAGGTTGTTTACCCCAGCTCTGACAGGCCCAGTAAACCATACCACAGGTTGTTTACCCCAGCTCTGATTGGCCCAGTAGAACCATACCACAGGTTGTTTACCCCAGCTCTG
>NC_074666.1:88799550-88844872 GCF_029448725.1 Salvelinus fontinalis
TCTAGTGGTCGCGTCTCCAGTCGTTCATCTCTACTGACGAGAGGATTTCAGTTTTCCTGTTTTGTTTTTACCTTAGATATATCAGGAGTATCGTTTTTGTCTAAGACTGGAATAAAGACTCTGTTTCTATTACGTCGCTTTTGGGTCCTCCTTCATCAGCATAACAGTTTGGGATCATTGTCATGCTGAAAGACCCAGACACGTTTCATCTTCAATGCCCTTGCTGATGGAAGGAGGTTTTCAATCAAAATCTCACAATTCATTCTTTCCTTTACACGGATCAGTCGTCCTGGTCCCTTTGCAGAAAAACAGCCCCAAAGCATGATGTTTCCACCCCCATGCTTCACAGTAGGTATGGTGTTCTTTGGATGCAACTCAGCATTCTTTGTCCTCCAAACACGACGAGTTGAGTTTTTACCAAAAAGTTCTATTTTGGTTTCATCTGACCATATGACATTCTCCCAATCTTCTTCTGGATCATCCAAATGCTCTCTAGCAAACTTCAGACGGGCCTGGACATGTACTGGCTTAAGCAGGGGGACACGTCTGGCACTGCAGGATTTGAGTCCCTGGTGGCGTAGTGTGTTACTGATGGTAGGCTTTGTTACTTTGGTCCCAGTTCTCTGCAGGTCATTCACTAGGTCCCCCCGTGTGGTCCTGGGATTTTTGCTCACCGTTCTTGTGATCATTTTGACCCCATGGGGTGAGATCTTGCGTGGAGCCCCAAATCGAGGGAGATTATCAGTGGTCTTGTATGTCTTCTATTTCCTAATAATTGCTCCCACAGTTGATTTCTTCAAACCAAGCTGCTTACCTATTGCAGATTCCATCTTCCCAGCCTGGTGCAGGTCTACAATTTTGTTTCTGGTGTCCTTCGACAGCTCTTTGGTCTTGGCCATCGTGGAGTTTGGAGTGTGACTGTTTGAGGTTGTGGACAGGTGTCTTTTATACTGATAACAAGTTCAAACAGGTGCCATTAATACAGGTAACGAGTGGAGGACAGAGGAGCCTCTTAAAGAAGTTACAGGTCTGTGAGAGCCAGAAATCTTGCTTATTTGTAGGTGACCAAATACTTATTTTCCACCATAATTTGCAAATAAATTAATTAAAAGTCCTACAATGTGATTTTCTGGATTTTTTTTCTCATTTTGTCTGTCATAGTTGAAGTGTACCTATGATGAAAATTACAGGCCTCTCTCATCTTTTTAAGTGGGAGAACTTGCACAATTGGTGGCTGACTAAATACTTTTTTTGCCCCACTGTATATCTCTGCTCTTTCTATCTCAAAGAGTTCAAATGTATCTCTCTTCTTTTTCTTTCCACAGTTCTCTCAGCTCTCTTAACTGTTTCACCATTTGTTCTAGAGTCCCAGCTGTCTGGCATGTGTGGGCTCTGGCTGGCAATTCCAAAGCCTGGTTGGTCAGCTAGGGTCACTAGGTAGGAGCCCAGCTCTCCATGACCCTAATCGCTCTCCCTCTGTCTCCCTCTCCTTAGACAAAGGAGTGCCACCGGCCCACCTGCTTCTTCTCTCCTCTTTTCCTCTCTTCTCCTTCTCTATGCTCTACTTCCCTCTCCTCTCATTTCCTCTCCTCGCCTCTCCTTCTCTCTCCTTCACTCTACTCTCATTTCCTCTCCTCGCCTCTCCTTCTCTCTCCTTCACTCTACTCTCCTTCTCTCTCCTCTCTCGCCTCGCCTCTCCTCTCCTTCTCTCTCCTCTCCTTCTCTCTCCTTCACTCTGCTCTCCTTCTCTCTCCTCTCTCGCCTCGCCTCTCCTCTCCTCTCCTTCTCTCTCCTTTCCTTCTCTCTCGCCTCTCCTCTCCTTCTCTTTCCTTCCCTTCTCTCCTCTCTCCTCTCATTCTCTCTCCTCCTCTCCTCTCCTCTCCTTCTCTCTTCTCCTCTCTCCTCTCCTCTCCTCGCCTTCTCTCTTCTCCTTCTCTCTCCTCTCCTCACCTTCTCTCTTCTCCTTCTCTCTCCTCTCCTCGCCTTCTCTCTCCTGCTCTGTCCTTTCCTTCTCTCTCCTCTCCGATTAATCTCTCTCTTCTCCATCTCTCTCTTCTCCTTCTCCTTCTCTCTTCTCCTTCTCTCTCCTCTGTTTCTAATTAAAGGACATGGACGTACCACAAAAACAGTCAAACAGATAAACATCCACAACAATGGCAGTAGCAGTGAGGGAAGGGCTTGGCACTCAGCATTGGCAGTTTATTTTGGACCCTCGCTCCCTCTCCCAAAACAACAACAGCATCCCGTGAGTGCTGCTCCATGGGGTTTATAGACACGGCTGCCATTTTCCCTTTAATTAATCCAACGTGAGCCTCATTAAAATGCCGTTTACCGGCGATGCATGAGTGATGACAGAACTGTGGCTGAGCTCTGTCTTTTATTTAGCGTCCTAATAAATAGATGCCACAGCCTCAGCTCCAGTGTGAAACTACATTCAACTCAAGGGTTCCCCACTGATTACTTGAGAAACTAGAATCCTCTAACCAGGATTTCTAGGAAAACCTGTGAATTTGGGGAAAATTTGCGAAATTCTGCAACTCATAACACCATTTTGCTAAAAGTAGTTTTGTAAATGGATTTGAGTTTGAGGTCTCAAATCAAAAGTGTTTGTGTTTGTACTGTGTTTTTCCCCAACTTTCAATTTTCTGATTTAAATCTGTCAACATCCTTGTTATTCTGAAAGTGGTTTATAAGGACAAGTCCTAAATGGAACACATGCATCAACTGCTAAATGGCGGGTTCAAGATGTCATTGTGGTCAGACAGTGGGCGATGGTGGTGGTGGAAGTGGGGAAGCAGTTGGAAAAACATCTTGGGGGCTGTGTTTATTCCTGTGTAAGGGTTGAGCATACTGGCCATAGTCCAGCACCACCACTCTCAAGGGATGTGTCACAAATGTTGTACTATTCCCAATGGGCCCTGTTCAAAAGTAATATGCCATGTAGGGAACATGATGCTATATGGGACGCAGACAAGGACATTTCATGGAGGGAACATGATGCTGTTTGGGACGCAGACAAGGACATTTCATGGAGGGAACATGATGCTGTTTGGGACGCAGACAAGGACATTTCATGGAGGGAACATGATGCTGTATGGGACGCAGACAAGGACATTCCTTGATTTCTATCTGCCTACTGTAGGTGAGAGCAGGGTGCACATCCAAAAACAAATCACCAAGATCTGCTTTTCTTTTGTGTGCTCCAGGTTATTTTGACTGTACCGTGGATGGATGATACTAACCAGGGGTGGAAAAAGTACCCAATTGTTATACTTTGGAAGTAAAGATTCCTTAATAGAAAATGACTCAAGTAAAAATGAAAGTCACCCAGTAAAATACTACTTGAGTAAAAGTCTAAAAGTATTTGCTTTTAAACATACTTAAGTATCAAAAGTAAATGTAATTGCTAAAATGTACTTAAGTATCAAAAGTAAAAGTAAAAGTATAAATCATTTAACATTCCTTATATTAAGCAAATTAGATGGCACAATTGTTTTTATTTATTGATAGCTAGGGGCACACTCCAACACTCAGACATAATTTACAAATGAAGCATGTGAGTTTAGTGAGTCCACCAGATAAGAGGCAGTAGGGATGCCCAGGGATGTTCTCTTGAGTGTGTGAATTGAACCATTTTCCTGTCCTGCTAAGCATTCTAAATGTAACAAATACTTTTGGGTGTCAGGGAAAATGTATGGAGTAAGGAATGTTTTCTTTAGGAATGTAGTGAAGTAAAAGTTGTCAAAAATATAAATAGTAAAGTAAAGTACAGATACCCCAAAAAACAACTTATATTTTTACATAAATACTTTACAACGCTGATAATAACTACCCACTGTGTACATGCTACTAGACATTATAATAAGACCAAAGACAGTACACAATTCACTGGCCTGTATAGCATTATAATAGCTCAGTCCCTACAGCATTGTCACTGCACCCTGAGGATATGTGCTGCTGGTGATGAGAGCCAGTGGATCTGCTTTATGCCTTCCAGTGTTATTGATGTCGATATGAGATGAATACCATGGCCAATGTATCATCCCGTAACACCATTACAGTGTGATGCATCATGGTATAGAAGAACTAGTCCGACACATCCCACAGCAGGGTAGATTGTTCCTATCCTATTGAACCTATAGATGGAGCACATTATTGTAGTGATACAGAAATACCCCCCCCCCCCCACACACACAATCAATCCCCCAACCCCTTTAACCATCAGAGCAAGGACACCGAGATACCGTACCAAAGGTTGCTGGACCGAATCCCCGAGCTGGCAAGGTAGAAATCTGATGTTCTGCCCCTGAGCAAGGCAGTTAACCCATTGTTCCCCGGGCAACGAAGATGTGGATGTTGATTATGGCAGCCCCCCTCACCTCTCTGATTCAGAGGGGTTGGGTTAAATGAGAAGGACACATTTCAGTTGAAAGCATTCAGTTGTACAACTGACTAGGTATCCCTTTTCCCTTCCCTTTCCCATTCTCAACCACCTGTGGCTATATCTATCCATGCCTATCTCTCGAATCGGGGCCCTGTTCCACTGCGGACAATACCTAGCATGAACAAATAGAGATAAGGAGGGGGGGGGGGGGGGGGGGACAAGCGAGAGAATGAGAGAGAGTACGAGAGAGAGAATGAGAGAGAGAGAGAAAACAAGAGAGAGAGAGTACGAGAGAGAGAATGAGAGAGAGAGAGAGAGAGAGAGAACGAGAGAGAGAGAACGAGAGAGAGAGAGAGAGAGAGAGAGAGAGAGAGAGAGAGAGAGAGAGAGAGAGAGAGAGAGAGAGAGAGAGAGAGAGACCACCTCCAGAATCCACCTCCAGCACACAGGGGCTCCTCTGTTTGAACCGTTGCCCAGCCAGAGGGGAGGGAGAGCGGGGGTGGAAAGGAAATGGGTGGGCAAGGCAACCTCCATGGATCAGGTTTCCATCCTCCAGGTGCCCAACCTCCATGGATCAGGTTCCTATCCCTCAGGTGCCTCCCTGACCTAGCAGATACGAGACCTGTTCACAAGGGCCCCTCCTACATCCTGGACACACAAAGAACCCAGGGGACCAGCAACAGACTCTGGTTTAATTGGGAGACAATGAATTCTATTCTTGTGTCGTGTTTCTACTCCCTTCCCCTGGTTAGGGGACTTAAGGGAACAGGGAGTCATGTGGTGTTCAAGGAGTGAACTCAGTGAGACTGAGGGAGGTGGAGCGTTCCCAGCTCCCACAATGGAAGCTTTTAAACCTTTGTCTTTTGTCACAAAGCCCATGGTATAGTATACATGTTCATTGTACAAAAGGTTCTCTGACAAAGTGCTGTTTGTTCATTGCAAAGTGTTGGTTAGTCATATAGATTACTAGTTGCTTGGGTAGCGGATCAGAAGAGAAATGTCTGTCTCACCAGAGCTGGACTAATAAAGTACCATTATTTTTAGTTTGTGAAAGGGGTGGCAGGTAGCCTAGCGGTTAGAGCGTTGGGCCAGTAACCGAAAAGGTCACTGGTTTGAAACCACGGAGAATCAGTCAATGTTCCCTTGAGCATGGCACTGAACCCTAGTTTCTCTGGATAAGAGTGTCTGCTAAATTACTAAAATGTTAAAAATGGATGCCTACAGGGAAATGTAGTTTCTTAATGATATGTAGTCTTGTGGAGGGGGTGGGCCACAACCTCCTGCTAGGTTGTGAGGAAGAAACCCCACCACTAAAGGAAACGAAAGAAATACAACTGTGGGATTTCTCTCAACAGCCTTGAAATAAAAAAGATTCTAAATCTAAATGTGCAGCCAAAAACACAATTAACGTGATTATACGGATACAGACAGGTAGGAATTTAGAAAATGCGAGGCCATTGGCAAGATTTGACTTGCATGGGCTAAGTTGTTTTCCACCTAGGTGAAATACATTGCAAAAAGAGCGTGTCTTAATCATAGATGTTAGATTCACCAAACCACTCAGATGCCAATTAGGCTTTAAAATTCCAATTAGGCTTTAAAAAAGAGACTTGCAGGGTTGAACTTTTTGTTTCACCACCTGCTTTGAGCAGACAGACACTGTGGCTTCCCAAAACTGTAGGCTTGACTGTTCTTAAAAGGCATGTTTTATTTAACCTTCATTTCGACAGGCAGCCATGCTGAGACCAAGGTCTCTTTCACAGACGAGCCCTGTATACACATCAATACACACAATACACATCAATACACACAATACACATCAATATTCACATTAATACACAAAAAGCAAAACACATTTGTCAGTAAAAAGGTCCTTAATTTTAGCGAGCCTTAGAGATTTTTCCACAAGTAAGCAAAATAACCGAACTCAGTGGACATCGCCGGGATGGAAGAATACTCAGTAGTTTAGGTTTCTTGGTTTGCTCTGTTCTTAAAACAAGCACTCCGGAATCTCCAATATTCCTCACTGCATTATAGGCTCCATCCCAAATGACACCCTATTTTCTACATAGCAGAGCCATATGGGCCCTGGCCAAAAGTGATGCACTATGTAGGGAATAGGGTGCCATTTGGGATGCAGACACAGAGAAACAGGACTTTCAGCTTTCCAGAGACTGAGAACATGGCAGTTGGCTTTCAGGATGCAAACGTTCACAAATGTCCCTTATTCATCTGTGGTGACAACCGAATAGTAACATTCCAGGCAAATGAGATAGAACAAGGTTGTGTAAAGATAGAGAACTCTGCATTCCTTAATAAACAGAGCTGAACACAGGCAAGCCAGCTGGTGCTATTGCATTCTACCAAGTGCATAACTACATGTTGTTGCCTACAGTATGTGTGCTTTATAATACCGCTCATCTATAATAGTTGTCAGCCCCAAATGTATATGATAAATCTGGTTGACTATACTGTTTGTAATGAGGATATTTAAGATGAATAAAGTTCATATTCATTTACAAGTAATTAACACAATGCTTAGCATATTTATATGTTTTCCCTTTACGTAAAAGACATGACTTCAGGTGTTCTATTTGTGACACTCATTTGTGTAGGGGTTGATGGTCACTACACTTTATAGTGAATTTTATGGATTGTTCAAAGCAATCAAAGTTACACAGATCTGTAGAAGTGGTCGCAGGTGCAGCGAGATACTTGTCTTTCTAGCACCAACAGAGCAGTCATAACTAGAAATACTAAACAATGCACACAAACTACAAAAAGTTACAAAGAAAGAAATTAAAAAATGTCCGAACGAGGAATGTCAGACTCCGGAATATATATATATATTGAACAAAAATATAAACACAACGTGTTGGTCCTCGCGTTTCATGAGCTGAAATAAAAGATCCCAGATATTTTCCATAGGCACAAAAGGATTATTTCTCTCAAATGCTGTTAACATCCCTGTTAGTGAGCATTTCTCTTTTGCCAAGATAATCCATCCACCTGACAGGTGTGGCATATCAAGAAGCTGATTAAACAGCATGAACATTACACAGGTGCATCTTATGCTGGGAAAATTAAAGGCCACTCTAAAATATGCATTTCTGTCACATAACACAATGCCACAGATGTCTTAAGTTTTGAGGGAGCACGCAATTGGCATGCTGACTGCAGGAATGTCTACCAGAGTTGTTGCCAGAGAATTGGATTTCTCTACCATCACCGTATAGAATTTGGCAGTACGTCTAACTGGCCTCACAACCGCAGTATGACATCATGTGGAGCGGTTTGCTGAACAGAGTTCCCCGTGGTGGCAGTGGGGTTATGGTATGGGCAGGCATAAACTACGGACAACGAACGCAATTGCATTTTATCGATGGCAATTTGAATGCACAGAAATACTGTGATGTGATCCTGAGGACCATATCTGTAACAAACAGATTTCTATCTGTATTCTCAGTCATTTGAAATCCATAGATTAGGGCCAAATTAATTTATTTCAATTGACTGACTTCCTCATATGAACTGTAACTCACTAAAGTGTTTGAAATTGTTGCATGTTGCATTTATATTTTTTTCAGTATATATATATATGTACAGTACATAAGGGTGTGTATTGACAGTATGGACAGTATATGAATAGAAAAGGTGTATACAGCAGTAGTTATATAGAATGAATGTAACGGCTTCCGTCGGTTGAAGGAGAGGACCAAAGCGCAGCGTGGTATGTATCCATATTTATTAGAATACTTTTTCTATAATGAACAAAACAATAAACAGACGGAAACCCAACGAAGCTACAGTCCTGAACTAGAGAACACAAAACACATGAACGCACGAACAGGAACAATCACCCACAAACCAACAGTGAAAACAGGCTACCTTAATATGGTTCCCAATCAGAGACAATGACAAACACCTGCCTCTGATTGAGAACCATATTAGGCCAAACAACAAACCCAACATAGAAACACAAAACATAGAATGCCCACCCAGCTCACGTCCTGACCAAGACTAAAACAAGAAAACACAAAAGAACTATGGTCAGCACGTGACAATGAACCTTGACTAGAATACAGTATATACACATAAAGGGCAAAACAGTATATACACATTATTAAAGTGACCAGTGTTCAATGACTCTATGAGTATAGGGCAGCTCTAAGATGCAGGGTAGAGTAGCAGGTGGTTGCCAGAACGATACCAGAAACGTGATAGCATATTTAACTTCTTTAGGAAAATAGCCCCAATATTTTACCTACAGCAGGTTTTTAAATGACCGAAGAGATTGGTCTGCTTCGTGTTTTCATTTTTGGCATGGAAAAAATATTGCGACACTGGTATTGTCCTGGCAGTAACAATGACTAAGGTTCAGGGTAAAGTACTTGGTGGAGGCCGGCTAGTGGTAACTGTTTAACAATCTGATGGCCTGGAGATAGAAGCTGTTCATCTCTTGCTGTTATTCTCATATTTCATGTGCTCATATCTGTGGATAGTGATTGACGCCAGACTGGAGGTACAAGGACAGAGATTGTTCTGTGACCCTGTGTGATTCTGTAGCAGCTGATGTTGTGACTTCCTACAATCCTGTTGGCAGGTATTTACAGAACATTGGTGCGGTGAGATTACAATATAAGGGCCTGATTAGAGATATTTTCTCTCCCTGTTGCAACTTGTATTAAACCAGATTGATTTTGATTGACTCTTTAATTCATCAGAAAATCCCTAGTAAACTGTTGTTTCCATGCAGATTAAATCTCAATACTTGACACTTTCGTGGCGCAATGAAAAACCCCAAACTATCACTTACTTCCTTTGAAATTTGATTTCCTCTCATCACATAATCCCACCACTTGTCTTTGTTAGATCAATAGCATGTACAGTTGAAGTCGGGAGTTTACATACAGTTAGGTTGGAGTTATTAAAACTCGTTTCTCAACCACTACACACATTTCTTGCTAACAAACTATAATTTTGGCAAGTCGGTAAGAACATCTACTTCCTTCAAGACACAAGTCATTTTTCCAACAATCGTTTACAGACAGATTATTTCACTTATAATTCACTGTATCACAATTCCAGTGGGTCAGAAGTTTACATACACTAAGTTGACTGTGCCTTTAAACAGCCTGGAAAATTCCAGAAAATTATGTCATGGCTTTAGAAGCTTCTTATAGGCTAATTGACATCATTTGAGTCAATTGGAGGTGTACCTGTGGATGTATTTCAAGGCCTACCTTCAAACTCAGTGCCTCTTTGCTTGACATGGGAAAATCAAAAGAAATCAGCCAAGACCTCAGAAAAACAATTATAGACCTCCACAAGTCTGGTTCATTCTTGGGAGCAATTTCCAAACGCCTGAAGGTACTACGTTCATCTGTACAAACAATAGTACGCAAGTATAAGCACCATGGGACAACGCAGCCGTCATACCACTCAGGAACGAGACGTGTTCTGTCTCCTAGAGATGAACGTACTTTGGTGCGAAAAGTGCAAATCAATCACAGAACAACAGCAAAGGACCTTGTGAAGATGCTGAAGGAAACAGGTACAAATGTATATTTATCCACAGTAAAACGAGTCCTATATCGACATAACCTGAAAGGCCACTCAGCAAGGAAGAAGCCACTGCTCCAAAACCGCCATAAAAAAAGCCAGACCACAGTTTGCAACTGCACATGGGGACAAAGATGGTACTTTTTGGAGAAATGTCCTCTGGTCTGATGAAACAAGAATAGAACTGTTTGGCCATAATGACCATCATTATGTTTGGAGGAAAAAGTGGGAGGCTTGCAATCCAAAGAACACCATCCCAACCGTGAAGCACGATGGTAGCAGCATCATGTTGTGAGGGTTCTTGGTTGCAGGAAGGACTGGTGCACTTCACAAAATAGATGGCTCATGAGGGATGAAATTATGTGGATATATTAAAGCAACATCTCAAAACATTAGTCAGGAAGTTAAAGCTTGGTCGCAAATGGGTCTTCCAAATGGACAATGACCCCAAGCATACTTCCAAAGTTGTGGCAAAATGGCTTAAGGACAACAAAGTTAAGGTTTTGGAGTGGCCATCACAAAGCTCTGACCTCAATCCTATAGAATATTTGTGGGAAGAACTGAAAAAGCATGTGCGAGCGAGGAGGCCTAAAAACCTGACTCAGTTACACCAGCTCTGTCAGGGGGAATGGGCCAAAATTCACCCAACTTATTGTGGGAAGCTTGTGGAAGGTTAACCGAAACGTTTGACCCAAGTTAAACAATTTAAAGGCATGGCTACCATACACTAATTGAGTGTATGTAAACTTCTGACCTACTGGGAATGTGATGATAGAAATAAAAGCTGAAATAAATAATTGTCTCTACTATTATTTCACATTCTTAAAATAAAGTGGTGATCCTAACTGATCGAAAACAGGGAATTCTTACTAGGATTAAATGTCAGGAATTGTGAAAAACTGAGTTTTTTTTTGTCTAAGGTGTATGTAAACTTCCGACTTCAACTGTATGTAGCCTGGTCCCTTATCTGTTTATGCTGTCTAGCCAACTCATATGATAATTGTTTACAAGACAGCATAAACAGATCTGGGATCAGGCTATTTATAGCCTAAAACTGGAAAACTGGACAATCACACTGTAATGAACAAGAAATGTCACAATCCAGTGACCCAGGCTGAGAGCCCTGCCTTCCCTGACTGCGCCCAGATCAGTATATTACATAAGAGACGCACTCATACTCCTGACACTCATAGCCTCATCCACAGATCCCAGATCAGCTGTAATCATATTGAGACGTGGAGACCCACAATGCCACAGAGCACCACCAAAAACATCATAGAGAGTGAAAGAGACAATGGGAGGGAGGGAAAGAAGGAAGGGCCGGATTAGGATCAAACGTACAGCGGCAAATCTAATAAACAAGTCCAACAAGAGAG
Organism: Salvelinus fontinalis; assembly: GCF_029448725.1. NCBI lineage: Eukaryota > Metazoa > Chordata > Actinopteri > Salmoniformes > Salmonidae > Salvelinus > Salvelinus fontinalis. The sequence continues at coordinate 88,810,873 of NC_074666.1, forward strand.
CATTCTGGGAAGGCAGTGGTGGAGCTTGTAGCTACCACTGGAGCTGACCTAGTAAAACATTTAGAAGAGCTATCTGAGGAGGCTAGTGTGTGTGTGTGTGTGTGTGTGTGTGTGTGTGTGTGTGTGTGTGTGTGTGTGTGTGTGTGTGTGTGTGTGTGTGTGTGTGTGTGTGTGTGTGTGTGTGTGTGTGTGCGTGTGTGTGTGTGTGTGTGTGTGTAGGGGGGTGTGTGTAGGGGTGTGTGTGTGTGTGCGTAGGGGGGTGTGTATGAGGGGTAATGTCTGTCTCCGCTTCAGTTTGTGAATCTAAAATAAGACGTGTCTGTCTGTATGTCAGAGAAGTTTTGTCAGATTGGGGGTGACACACGGGCATAGCGGCAGGCACATGTTCCAAGCCAGACAGATGAGGTCAGCGAGGAAAGGAGTGTTTGAGGATAGACCACTACCTCCTCGCTCAGAGACATGGATGGGGGGGGGGGGGGGGGGGGGGGCACATAAGAGAGAGAGAAAGAAGAGGGAAAGATGGAGATATAAAGAAAGGGGAGATAGGTGAGACAGACGGGGAGAGAGGGGAGGGAGGAGAGAGAGGTGACAGGAGAGAGAGGAGACAGGATAGAGAGGTGACAGGAGAGAGAGGAGAGAGAGGAGAGTGAGGAGAGAGAGGCGACAGGAGAGAGAGACAGAGTGAGGAGAGAGAGGAGACAGGAGAGAGAGGTGACAGGAGAGAGAGGAGAGGGAGGAGAGAGAGGAGACAGGAGAGAGAGAGAGAGTGAGGAGAGAGAGAGGAGACAGAAGAGAGGAGAGTGAGGAGAGAGAGGAGACAGGAGAGAGGAGGGTGAGGGGAGAGAGGAGACAGGAGAGGAGACAGGAGAGAGAGGAGAGTGAGGAGAGAGAGGAGACAGGAGAGAGAGAGAGAGAGAGTGAGGAGAGAGAGGAGACAGAAGAGAGGAGAGTGAGGAGAGAGAGGAGACAGGAGAGAGGAGAGTGAGAAGAGAGAGGAGACAGGAAAGAGAGAGAGTGAGGAGAGAGAGGAGACAGAAGAGAGAGGAGAGTGAGGAGAGAGAGGAGACAGGAGAGAGAGTGAGGAGAGAGAGGAGACAGGAGAGAGAGGAGAGTGAGGAGAGAGGAGAGAGAGGAGAGTGAGGAGAGTGAGGAGAGAGAGGAGACAGAAGAGAGAGGAGAGTGAGGAGAGAGAGGAGACAGGAGAGAGAGTGAGGAGAGAGAGGAGACAGGAGAGAGAGGAGAGTGAGGAGAGAGGAGAGTGAGGAGAGTGAGGAGAGAGAGGAGAGTGAGGAGACCAGAGAGAGATTAGAGAAAATAGATAGAGAAACAGATAGAAAATAACAGTGAGATGAATAACAACACAGACAGACATCGTATCTTCTCATGCGAACACTTGTGACAAATGAAATGGAAATGTGTCACAGTAACACACATTTGTGTGAACACACGCAGCCTCACATAGACCAGCATCACAGAACAAACAGTGAGAAGTCTGACCACTACAACCCTTATAGAGCGACACATACGCATGAATCTAAAATACACTACCGACAATTCATTCAGATCATGGTTGTAAAAAGACCAAATCCTCAGGTGCTTGACAATATCAGTGAAAAAATCCACAGCATTTTTATTTGAGTGAGATATCAAATGGTGTGAAGCCGTTGTGTTGACAGCCGTGCTGAACAGCAACTTAAATACTGAACGAAATGGGGTTGATGATGACTGTCTCATTATGACACGTTCTAAATGTCCTACTGCTGGCCATTACTGTTCTAATGCATGGGTAGTTATGCACTTCCACTCAGATCTCCCCCAGGTGAACCATTACTGTTCTAATGCATGGGTAGTTATGCACTTCCACTCAGATCTCCTCCAGGTGAACCATTACTGTTCTATTGCATGGGTAGTTATGCACTTCCACTCAGATCTCCTCCAGGTGAACCATTACTGTTCTAATGCATGGGTAGTTATGCACTTCCACTCAGATCTCCCCCAGGTGAACCATTACTGTTCTAATGCATGGGTAGTTATGCACTTCCACTCAGATCTCCCCCAGGTGAAACATTACTGTTCTAATGCATGGGTAGTTATGCACTTCCACTCAGATCTCCCCCAGGTGAAACATTACTGTTCTAATGCATGGGTAGTTATGCACTTCCACTCAGATCTCCTCCAGGTGAACCATTACTGTTCTAATGCATGGGTAGTTATGCACTTCCACTCAGATCTCCCCCAGGTGAAACATTACTGTTCTAATGCATGGGTAGCTATGCACTTCCACTCAGATCTCCCACAGGTGAACCATTACTGTTCTAATGCATGGGTAGTTATGCACTTCCACTCAGATCTCCCCCAGGTGAAACATTACTGTTCTAATGCATGGGTAGTTATGCACTTCCACTCAGATCTCCTCCAGGTGAACCATTACTGTTCTAATGCATGGGTAGTTATGCACTTCCACTCAGATCTCCCCCAGGTGAAACATTACTGTTCTAATGCATGGGTAGTTATGCACTTCCACTCAGATCTCCTCCAGGTGAACCATTACTGTTCTAATGCATGGGTAGTTATGCACTTCCACTCAGATCTCCCCCAGGTGAACCATTACTGTTCTAATGCATGGGTAGTTATGCACTTCCACTCAGATCTCCCCCAGGTGAAACATTACTGTTCTAATGCATGGGTAGTTATGCACTTCCACTCAGATCTCCCCCAGGTGAAACATTACTGTTCTAATGCATGGGTAGTTATGCACTTCCACTCAGATCTCCTCCAGGTGAACCATTACTGTTCTAATGCATGGGTAGTTATGCACTTCCACTCAGATCTCCCCCAGGTGAAACATTACTGTTCTAATGCATGGGTAGCTATGCACTTCCACTCAGATCTCCCACAGGTGAACCATTACTGTTCTAATGCATGGGTAGTTATGCACTTCCACTCAGATCTCCCCCAGGTGAAACATTACTGTTCTAATGCATGGGTAGTTATGCACTTCCACTCAGATCTCCTCCAGGTGAACCATTACTGTTCTAATGCATGGGTAGTTATGCACTTCCACTCAGATCTCCCCCAGGTGAAACATTACTGTTCTAATGCATGGGTAGTTATGCACTTCCACTCAGATCTCCCCCAGGTGAAACATTACTGTTCTAATGCATGGGTAGTTATGCACTTCCACTCAGATCTCCTCCAGGTGAACCATTACTGTTCTAATGCATGGGTAGTTATGTACTTCCACTCAGATCTCCCCCAGGTGAAACATTACTGTTCTAATGCATGGGTAGCTATGCACTTCCACTCAGATCTCCCCCAGGTGAAACATTACTGTTCTAATGCATGGGTAGTTATGCACTTCCACTCAGATCTCCCCCAGGTGAAACATTACTGTTCTAATGCATGGGTAGTTATGCACTTCCACTCAGATCTCCCCCAGGTGAAACATTACTGTTCTAATGCATGGGTAGTTATGCACTTCCACTCAGATCTCCCCCAGGTGAAACATTACTGTTCTAATGCATGGGTAGTTATGCACTTCCACTCAGATCTCCCCCAGGTGAACCATTACTGTTCTAATGCATGGGTAGTTATGCACTTCCACTCAGATCTCCCCCAGGTGAAACATTACTGTTCTAATGCATGGGTAGCTATGCACTTCCACTCAGATCTCCCCCAGGTGAAACATTACTGTTCTAATGCATGGGTAGTTATGCACTTCCACTCAGATCTCCCCCAGGTGAAACATTACTGTTCTAATGCATGGGTAGTTATGCACTTCCACTCAGATCTCCTCCAGGTGAACCATTACTGTTCTAATGCATGGGTAGTTATGCACTTCCACTCAGATCTCCTCCAGGTGAACCATTACTGTTCTAATGCATGGGTAGTTATGCACTTCCACTCAGATCTCCCCCAGGTGAAACATTACTGTTCTAATGCATGGGTAGTTATGCACTTCCACTCAGATCTCCCCCAGGTGAAACATTACTGTTCTAATGCATGGGTAGTTATGCACTTCCACTCAGATCTCCCCCAGGTGAAACATTACTGTTCTAATGCATGGGTAGTTATGCACCCACTCAGATCTCCCCCAGGTGAACCATTACTGTTCTAATGCATGGGTAGTTATGCACTTCCACTCAGATCTCCCCCAGGTGAACCATTACTGTTCTAATGCATGGGTAGTTATGCACTTCCACTCAGATCTCCCCCAGGTGAAACATTACTGTTCTAATGCATGGGTAGTTATGCACTTCCACTCAGATCTCCTCCAGGTGAACCATTACTGTTCTAATGCATGGGTAGTTATGCACTTCCACTCAGATCTCCCCCAGGTGAACCATTACTGTTCTAATGCATGGGTAGTTATGCACTTCCACTCAGATCTCCTCCAGGTGAACCATTACTGTTCTAATGCATGGGTAGTTATGCACTTCCACTCAGATCTCCCCCAGGTGAACCATTACTGTTCTAATGCATGGGTAGTTATGCACTTCCACTCAGATCTCCTCCAGGTGAACCATTACTGTTCTAATGCATGGGTAGTTATGCACTTCCACTCAGATCTCCCCCAGGTGAACCATTACTGTTCTAATGCATGGGTAGTTATGCACTTCCACTCAGATCTCCCCCAGGTGAAACATTACTGTTCTAATGCATGGGTAGTTATGCACTTCCACTCAGATCTCCCCCAGGTGAAACATTACTGTTCTAATGCATGGGTAGTTATGCACTTCCACTCAGATCTCCTCCAGGTGAACCATTACTGTTCTAATGCATGGGTAGTTATGCACTTCCACTCAGATCTCCCCCAGGTGAAACATTACTGTTCTAATGCATGGGTAGCTATGCACTTCCACTCAGATCTCCCACAGGTGAACCATTACTGTTCTAATGCATGGGTAGTTATGCACTTCCACTCAGATCTCCCCCAGGTGAAACATTACTGTTCTAATGCATGGGTAGTTATGCACTTCCACTCAGATCTCCTCCAGGTGAACCATTACTGTTCTAATGCATGGGTAGTTATGCACTTCCACTCAGATCTCCCCCAGGTGAAACATTACTGTTCTAATGCATGGGTAGTTATGCACTTCCACTCAGATCTCCCCCAGGTGAAACATTACTGTTCTAATGCATGGGTAGTTATGCACTTCCACTCAGATCTCCTCCAGGTGAACCATTACTGTTCTAATGCATGGGTAGTTATGTACTTCCACTCAGATCTCCCCCAGGTGAAACATTACTGTTCTAATGCATGGGTAGCTATGCACTTCCACTCAGATCTCCCCCAGGTGAAACATTACTGTTCTAATGCATGGGTAGTTATGCACTTCCACTCAGATCTCCCCCAGGTGAAACATTACTGTTCTAATGCATGGGTAGTTATGCACTTCCACTCAGATCTCCTCCAGGTGAACCATTACTGTTCTAATACATGGGTAGTTATGCACTTCCACTCAGATCTCCCCCAGGTGAACCATTACTGTTCTAATGCATGGGTAGCTATGCACTTCCACTCAGATCTCCCCCAGGTGAACCATTACTGTTCTAATGCATGGGTAGTTATGCACTTCCACTCAGATCTCCCCCAGGTGAAACATTACTGTTCTAATGCATGGGTAGCTATGCACTTCCACTCAGATCTCCCCCAGGTGAAACATTACTGTTCTAATGCATGGGTAGTTATGCACCCACTCAGATCTCCCCCAGGTGAACCATTACTGTTCTAATGCATGGGTAGTTATGCACTTCCACTCAGATCTCCCCCAGGTGAACCATTACTGTTCTAATGCATGGGTAGTTATGCACTTCCACTCAGATCTCCCCCAGGTGAAACATTACTGTTCTAATGCATGGGTAGTTATGCACTTCCACTCAGATCTCCTCCAGGTGAACCATTACTGTTCTAATGCATGGGTAGTTATGCACTTCCACTCAGATCTCCTCCAGGTGAACCATTACTGTTCTAATGCATGGGTAGTTATGCACTTCCACTCAGATCTCCTCCAGGTGAACCATTACTGTTCTAATGCATGGGTAGTTATGCACTTCCACTCAGATCTCCCCCAGGTGAACCATTACTGTTCTAATGCATGGGTAGTTATGCACTTCCACTCAGATCTCCTCCAGGTGAACCATTACTGTTCTAATGCATGGGTAGTTATGCACTTCCACTCAGATCTCCTCCAGGTGAACCATTACTGTTCTAATGCATGGGTAGTTATGCACTTCCACTCAGATCTCCTCCAGGTGAACCATTACTGTTCTAATGCATGGGTAGTTATGCACTTCCACTCAGATCTCCCCCAGGTGAAACATTACTGTTCTAATGCATGGGTAGTTATGCACTTCCACTCAGATCTCCTCCAGGTGAACCATTACTGTTCTAATGCATGGGTAGTTATGCACTTCCACTCAGATCTCCTCCAGGTGAACCATTACTGTTCTAATGCATGGGTAGTTATGCACTTCCACTCAGATCTCCCCCAGGTGAAACATTACTGTTCTAATGCATGGGTAGCTATGCACTTCCACTCAGATCTCCCCCAGGTGAAACATTACTGTTCTAATGCATGGGTAGCTATGCACTTCCACTCAGATCTCCCCCAGGTGAAACATTACTGTTCTAATACATGGGTAGCTATGCACTTCCACTCAGATCTCCCCCAGGTGAAACATTACTGTTCTAATACATGGGTAGTTATGCACTTCCACTCAGATCTCCCCCAGGTGAACCATTACTGTTCTAATGCATGGGTAGCTCTGCACTTCCACTCAGATCTCCTCCAGGTGAACCATTACTGTTCTAATGAATGGGTAGCTATGCACTTCCACTCAGATCTCCCCCAGGTGAACCATTACTGTTCTAATGCATGGGTAGCTATGCACTTCCACTCAGATCTCCCCCAGGTGAACCATTACTGTTCTAATGCATGGGTAGCTATGCACTTCCACTCAGATCTCCCCCAGGTGAACCATTACTGTTCTAATGCATGGGTAGCTATGCACTTCCACTCAGATCTCCCCCAGGCGAAACATTACTGTTCTAATGCAATGGTAGCTATGCACTTCCACTCAGATCTCCCCCAGGTGAACCATTACTGTTCTAATGCATGGGTAGCTATGCACTTCCACTCAAATCTCCTCCAGGTGAACCATTACTGTTCTAAGGCATGGGTAGCTATGCACTTCCACTCAGATCTCCTCCAGGTGAAACATTACTGTTCTAATGCATGGGTAGCTATGCACTTCCACTCAGATCTCCCCCAGGTGAACAATTCACCGTGATTGGTCTTGAGACGCCAGCACACACACGGGGCGCAAACACACGCATGCACACATACACAAGCAGGCATGCACACACGCAACCCATGCAGGCATTTTCATAGAGGTGAGAGAGAGAGACATGTATTGTATTCATGCTAAAACAGAAAGCTTAAGTCGGTTTGAGAATGCAAAATTGTTATCAGTCTGTGTTCTGACTTCCCAGACAGTAACACAGAGGCCAGCAGGGATGTGGAGAGAGGAAATATAAACTGAAAGAAGAGAGGGAGGTAGGAGGGCCGAGAAATCATTTCAGATGAGCAATCCTCGTCTCCATTAGATCAGCAGCTTCAGAGTCAAATTAAAGAAGGCTTTAGCGAGACTGGACACTGTAGCTGCTTACCAATTGGCACCCTACTCCCTATATAGTGCACTACTTTTGACCAGGGCCCATATGGTTCTGATCAAAAGTAGTGCACTATGTAGGGAATAGGTTTCAATTTGGGACTTAACTGCTCGCTGCGAGCAGAATAACTGGGCCTGGCCCACTTCAGGCTGAGCTGTGGAACAGATGTCTTCCAAGCGTTACACAGGGCCGGTGCCATGGAGATTGTGTGTTTGTGTGTTTGTGTGTATTTGCATGTGCGGCCGTGTGTGTGTACATGTGTGTGTGTGTGTTGGAAGGAATTTCACTGCCCTCTGCATCATCTGCAGCTTACCACGTCAAAGTCACTCATCGCATTGGATGAGTGATGTCCAACACATTGTCCAGGAAACCAGGAACAGAATAACACCTTTCCCAGCCAACGTGTTAAAAACAGAAACAGTCAACTCACATTCATTCTACCTCTTGGCTTCATCGTGGCAATAAATCTCTCTCTCTTTTGGTATTTTTCTCTGTTCTCACTCTCTGTTCCCCCTCTCTCTCTATCGCTCTCCCTCTCTATCTCTTTCGGTCTTTCTCCGTCTCTCTTTCTCCCTCTCTCCCCTCTCTCTCACTGTCTCCTTCCATTTCTCTCTCTCCTCCCTCTCTCTATGTCTCCCTCCCGTTCTATCCTACCCCCGTTCTATCCTACCCCCCTATCTCCCTATCTCCCTATCTCCCTATCTCTCTGAGTAGTAAACAGAGGTGACACCTGTCACCAGTTGACATATGAGACAGTGAGAGCCTGTTATTGCTCATGACAGACTACATTATGAATCAACCGAGCTCTTCATTATCTCAAGAATTGTGTGATTTCTAGAATTTCCAACTCACATGTCTGGCAGTTTTCCTTTGTGCTTCCAGGCTTATTAATCTATGTTTGTCTATTTTATTCATAATTACATATTTATGTGGATCTAATCTATTCTCCGAGCCATGATCAGAAGCGCCAGGGCTAACAAATTGATGCCTGATGCACATGGACACAGCATCATGATCAGCTCGCTTCCCTGGAGGAGAACAGTCACACTTGTCGGTGCGAGGGGACGGATCCTGATGTATACATTGAGTAAAAGTGACAAGCGAGGCCCAACTGTAACTAGCGTTGCACGATCAGACGCTGAGGCTCAGGAACCTCTCCGTGCCAAGGGTTAGCCAGCGCTAACCTAGTAGCTGTAACTAACTGAGGATCAGGTTAATGCAAACCACTAACTGGTACTTAGGTACAGAGCTGCCAAGGGTTTACTAACGCTAACTGCTAACCGCTAACTGCTAACTGCTAATCAGGTGCAGAAAGTTGGACAATCTGAGCGTGAAACAAACTAATGTGGCATTTCACCCCACATAAGACACATCTGTACAATCATAACCAGAAGTCAGATTGACCTACCCAATGTGCTGATTTCTTAGGATTTATAGATTGAGGGTTATTTCCTATAGTGTGAAATACTGCATGTGGTGCAGCTCCTCTAAAGTTCTGTTCAACATGTGTGTGTGTGTGTGTGTGTGTGTGTGTGTGTGTGTGTGTGTGTGTGTGTGTGTGTGTGTGTGTGTGTGTGTGTGTGTGTGTGTGTGTGTGTGTGTGTGTGTGTGTGTGTGTGTGTGTGTGTGTGTGTGTGTGTGTGTGTGTGTGTGTGTGTGTGTGTGTGTGTGCGTGCATACTGTACCTCCACACGTGTATGTATATGTGTGTGCTGTATGAGCTGCAGCTGTGCAGACAGCTGTCCGTGGTAACTGGCTCCATCCGCTCTGACACGTCCGTGCAACCACACACATACACATGCATGCGCGCACACACACACCCACACATACACACACACACCCACACACACACACACCAATGCTCCTCCATTTCATGTGAACTAATGGAATTTTTATAGTCCTCCATTGGCCCTGTTAAATGAACCATGTCATCTCATTTGACTTCCAGAGAAAAGGAAGAGAAAACATAACTGCATTTCAACATTCAGTCCTCCCTCCTTTTTGTCCTTCTTACATGGATCGCAAAATGTCGGGCGTGAGACAGAGAGGACAGCTCTGTGTTAAGCTGGGGGTTTGAATACAGAAGGGGGAATTGTAGATTGTGTATGCCCATGGCTTTTATCCATGAAAGAGAGAAATTTCCCCTCCACTTTTCCCACAGTGGATTGGGAGCAGTCGTGCACGTTTTAACTTTTGGATTTAGCCATTTGGATCAAGCTCAATCTGTGGAGTTGGATTTACGATCCACTATTCAGAGGATGGGAGTACTGATCCCTGGCCTCTCTGAGTTTCACTTTCAATCAATCCCCGTTTCTCATCAACAACCCTGACAGAAAACCCCTAGAATTCACCACAAAAGGTCTCAGTACGTAACAAGACAGTAATTTACCCCTTGCTGTGAGAGAGAGTGAAAGAGTGCATGTATGTATGTGTGTGTGAAATGTGCAACATGTATGTATGTGTGTGTGAAATGTGCAACATGTATGTATGTGTGTGTGAAATGTGCAACATGTATGTATGTGTGTGTGAAATGTGCAACATGTATGATGCAACAAGACCAGAATCCACTCAGAGATAGCGTACAAATATTCCAGCCACACGAAACTACCAAGACGAAGATTGAACGGAAAAGATACTCTGTAGTAAAATGTGCAGAGATCAATACGAAGAGTTATCAACTTGATATAATCAATCTCATGTTATCAGGCCATAGGAATACAACCAGATGAATCTGTCTCTCTGTGGGCAGAGACTTTACGGGTGATGGATGGAGAATCAAATTGGATTCCATCTCTCTCTCTCTCTCTCTCCCTCTCTCTCTCTCTCTCTCTCTCTCTCTCTCTCTCTCTCTCTCTCTCGCTCTCTCTCGCTCTCTCTCGCTCTCTCTCGCTCTCTCTCGCTCTCTCTCGCTCTCTCTCGCTCTCTCTCGCTCTCTCTCTTTCCTCCATCCCACTCCCTCTTCTCTATGGTGAGTTGCAATGGGCAGTCAGAGATTGACAAAACCCAGACAGAGAGAGCAAGAGAGTGACAGAGAGAGAGAGGGGGTCCTATATGTATGAGCTTATGGTTGGAAAATAACTATTAACAGCCTGAACTGATGAAAACACAGCAGCCTTTTAGTGCAGGCAGTAAAGAGGCCACTGCCAAACACACATTGGGGTCCTCGCAGGGCTGAGAGATGAAGCCTTGTTATATCTCATTGAGTTCTTGTGGACTAGATATACTGTAAGCGAGTTCCTACCTCACCTCCCTCAGGCGCATACATCCATGGGCGCAGCGCGAAGGGACAAACACACATGGGTCCTATATATATACACGGGACACGTGTGTGTAAAGCACCCCTGTGCACCGAGATTCTAGCCGAAAGCCAAACAAACACTTCTCTGCCTTTCCGTAACCAATAAATCAAAGCGTTTCCCGAGTTGTTTATTCAGCACTCGGTGCGTCAACCATTTTGACCTAGCACCGAGCGGATATCTATTTGTGGAAAATCATAGAAGAGAAAGAAACGCAGGGCTTGTTGTTTCCTCTACGAGGATGAGCTGCATTCTGTCATCGCATTTCTCTGCGCCAATGTTGTTCCCTTTCCTCCCTTTTGACAAATCCAATTAACTTGACATTACAGCGCCTGTATACCATGCCCAAATCTGCCATGCCAGCTTCGGTTGGCGCAGGGTGGGTGCCCACTGCTCACTGCCCAGAATGGATGCCAGGCTCGGGGCATGGCAGGGAGGCAGCGTGGCAGATGGGCACCCTTGTGGATGGGCCCTGGCATAGTGCATCTGTTCTGCAGCGATAGATAGAGCGCTCGGACCTCCTCCACGGCTGGCACTGCCAGCTCACAGACGTGGGCAGTGCCAACTACTGCATCGCTCCTCTCTGCTTTCTGTAAATGCCACAATCACTGTTCTGTCTCTTCGTCTTCTCTGACCTCCCTTACATACTCTCACTCCATACCCCTTCGATCAAACCTTCTGCCCTTCCATGCTCTCAACCACTTCCCCTCTTCTTGCCAACTTACAGACCCAGGGCAGAGCCAGCTGTCTGATCAGGCTTCAGCTCTGTTCCTGTCTCCTCTGGTCTACCTCCTTTTCCTATATGGTGTCTCTCCAACCTATCTGTCTCTGACCCCTTCTGCCCTGCGAGGCTTTACCCACCTCCCTCCTGATGCTTCCTTCCCTCAGACATATCTCTCTCTCTTTCTCTCTCTCCTTCCCTGCTCTGATCTCCTCCCCTGTATTATGTGAGCCAGGACTCTTCACAGTGAGTCTGTGGGATAATGAAGCCCTTGACTGAACCACCCTGCAGGCCTACTTGTTGGCTCTCTACCAAGGGTGTGAGTATGAACTCCCCTTAGCCCCCTTGCTTATCTCTCCCACCGTCACGCCTCTGGAAGACTCATTGAAAATCTTTTCTCGAGGCATCGGAAATCTGAACACAACAGCATTCCTCCAAATGTGTCCTAGACCATCCTAGGCCTCACTGCTGAGATCGATTCAGTTGAAATCTCAATAGGTTTTATGAACTCCATTCTATGTGCACTGAGCGGCGAGTTGAATTAGATGTTGAGGTTCTCAACCCTTCGCCGCAAAATCTAAATCCATACACAAACATATTTTAGCTCTCCTAACTTTTTTATGAGGCCCTACAAACAGAGCAGTGGGCGGTTTGGCGAAGTGTCAGAGTTCTGGCGTGTCCGACCTCGCTCCTACCTCACACTGGTAGACACATTTAAATCAAGCTCAAAGGAAGTCAACATCGAAGCTGCTTTGATGCCTGGTGAACATCCAGATGCACAACTGGACATGTGGGGGAGGACCAACACATAGCTCAGTAGCTAGTTAACACTCTGAAGCTACACCACCCCGGGGTCCAGCTAAGACTCAAGGACACGTCAATGTCATTGGAACCTATGAACAGGACCAGGAGTATTTCCTGGGTCCGGTCATATGAACAGGGAAACTCCGGCCCATAGTATGTAGTTATAGCATATACAGTGGGGCAAAAAAGTATTTAGTCAGCCACCAATTGTGCAAGTTCTCCCACTTAAAAAGATGAGAGAGGCCTGTAATTTTCATCATAGGTACACTTCAACTATGACAGACAAAATGAGAAGAAAAGAAATCCAGAAAATCACATTGTATGATTTTTTATGAATTTATTTGCAAATTATGGTGGAAAATAAGTATTTGGTCACCTACAAACAAGCAAGATTTCTGGCTCTCACAGACCTGTAACTTCTTCTTTAAGAGGCTCCTCTGTCCTCCACTCGTTACCTGTATTAATGGCACCTGTTTGAACTTGTTATCAGTATAAAAGACACCTGTCCACAACCTCAAACAGTCACACTCCAAACTCCACTATGGCCAAGACCAAAGAGCTGTCAAAGTACACCAGAAACAAAATTGTAGAACTGCACCAGGCTGGGAAGACTGAATCTGCAATAGGTAAGCAGCTTGGTTTGAAGAAATCAACTGTGGGAGCAATTATTAGGAAATGGAAGACATACAAGACCACTGATAATCTCCCTCAATTTGGGGCTCCACGCAAGATCTCACCCCGTGGGGTCAAAATGATCACAAGAACGGTGAGCAAAAATCCCAGAACCACACGGGGGGACCTAGTGAATGACCTGCAGAGAGCTGGGACCAAAGTAACATAGCCTACCATCAGTAACACACTACGCCGCCAGGGACTCAAATCCTGCAGTGCCAGACGTGTCCCCCTACCTTAAGCCAGTACATGTCCAGGCCCGTCTGAAGTTTGCTAGAGAGCATTTGGATGATCCAGAAGAAGATTGGGAGAATGTCATATGGTCAGATGAAACCAAAATAGAACTTTTTGGTAAAAACTCAACTCGTCATGTTTGGAGGACAAAGAATGCTGAGTTGCATCCAAAGAACACCATACCTACTGTGAAGCATGGGGGTGGAAACATCATGCTTTTGGGCTGTTTTTCTGCAAAGGGACCAGGATGACTGATCCGTGTAAAGGAAAGAATGAATGGGGCCATGTATCGTGAGATTTTGAGTGAAAACCTCCTTCCATCAGCAAGGGCATTGAAGATGAAACGTGGCTGGGTCTTTCAGCATGACAATGATCCCAAACACACCGCCCGGGCAACGAAGGAGTGGCTTCGTAAGAAGCATTTCAAGGTCCTGGAGTGGCCTAGCCAGTCTCCAGATCTCAACCCCATAGAAAATCTTTGGAGGGAGTTGAAAGTCCATGTTGCCCGGCAACAGCCCCAAAACATCACTGCTCTAGAGGAGATCTGCATGGAGGAATGGGCCAAAATACCAGCAACAGTGTGTGAAAACCTTGTGAAGACTTACAGAAAACGTTTGACCTCTGTCATTGCCAACAAAGGGTATATAACAAAGTATTGAGATAAACTTTTGTTATTGACCAAATACTTATTTTCCACCATAATTTGCAAATAAATTCATTAAAATCCTACAATGTGATTTTCTGAATTTTTTCCCCTAATTTTGTCTGTCATAGTTGAAGTGCACCTATGATGAAAATTACAGGCCTCTCTCATCTTTTTAAGTGGGAGAACTTGCACAATTGGTGGCTGACTAAATACTTTTTTGCCCCACTGTAGCTAGTTAGTTGGAATTTTAATTCAAATGATCAGCCATTCAAAATGCTGCAGTGGCATGATCATGTTGCTGCCATGGCAAGCCTGCTCTAAAGGAACACATCTGTGCATACAGTCGGGTTATAAAAGATAATTATAGCATATAACTAGAGCTCAGAGCTTTTCCTGAGAGCTCATACAGCAAAAACTGGCCCTGCCTATAAGATCAGTGATCCCCCCCTCATCAAAACACACACCAGACATTTTACATTATATATAGCATAGACTTAGCCAAAATAAAGAAAGCACTTGAGTAATTGAAGGATACAAAGTATATTGAAAGCAGGTGGTTCCACACAGGTGTGGTTCCTAAGTTAACTAAGCAATTAACATTCCATCATGCTTAGGGTCATATATAAAAATGCCCATTATTCTGGCTACCCTGCCTAGAAGAAGAGATCTCTGTGACTTTGAAAGAGGGGTCTCAAAGGAGCACAGGGGGTTTAAAGTGTGTGTGTGTGTGTGTGTGTGTGTGTGTGTGTGTGTGTGTGTGTGTGTGTGTGTGTGTGTATGTGTGTGTGTGTGTGTGTCTCAGTTACCAGATCTCAACGCAAATGAACACTTATGGGAGATTCTGGAGCATGTTTTACCATCATCAACAAATGCAAGCATTGAAGCTGTTCTGGCGGCTCGTGATGCCCAACGCCCTAGTAAGACACTTTATGTTGGTCTTTCCTTTACGTTGGGCAGTTACCTGTACATTCTACATTCATACTCCGTCTTTCAGTATCATCAGTAACCATGTGTCCTATGAGGAACTTTAAACTGCACATGTTGCACCACAGACTCCATTCATTCCACTCAAGTTCATCCCTCAGACTAATGAGAAGTCTAGTGCAATCTCAGACGTGTCATTAGGAGATTTCAGGTTAATAACATATCATTAAATGCAAGACAACTGAAAACTATGTCTCATCTCATAGCTAGACTAAAGACTA
Source organism: Salvelinus fontinalis (assembly GCF_029448725.1). NCBI lineage: Eukaryota > Metazoa > Chordata > Actinopteri > Salmoniformes > Salmonidae > Salvelinus > Salvelinus fontinalis. The sequence continues at coordinate 88,826,126 of NC_074666.1, forward strand.
CGTATCTGATGAAAAACAAGATGTTACTGTGGTGTGACACTCAAGTGTGTTTTTCTACATGAGCTGCTATGGCCAATGACTATCATCATTCAATATACTGTATTTCAAACACCCCACTGACTATCATCATTCAATATACTGTATTTCAAACACCCCACTGACTATCATCATTCAATATACTGTATTTCAAACACCCCACTGACTATCATCATTCAATATACTGTATTTCAACACCCCACTGACTATCATCATTCAATATACTGTATTTCAAACACCCCACTGACTATCATCATTCAATACACTGTATTTCAACACCCCACTGACTATCATCATTCAATATACTGTATTTCAAACACCCCACTGACTATCATCATTCAATATACTGTATTTCAAACACCCCACTGACTATCATCATTCAATATACTGTATTTCAAACACCCCACTGACTATCATCATTCAATATGCTGTATTTCAAACACCCCACTGACTATCATCATTCAATATACTGTATTTCAAACACCCCACTGACTATCATCATTCAATATACTGTATTTCAACACCCCACTGACTATCATCATTCAATATACTGTATTTCAAACACCCCACTGACTATCATCATTCAATATGCTGTATTTCAAACACCCCACTGACTATCATCATTCAATATGCTGTATTTCAAACACCCCACTGACTATCATCATTCAATATACTGTATTTCAACACCCCACTGACTATCATCATTCAATATACTGTATTTAGAACACCCCACTGACTATCATCATTCAATATACTGTATTTCAACACCCCACTGACTATCATCATTCAATATACTGTATTTCAAACACCCCAAGTGCAGCTGGCTTTCTACTATTTCACATCATTTTCTCACATGCAAGAAACACACTGGATTGGTTGAGTTGGTGCATGATGCTAACCTGCCAAACTAATGACTATAGGTTGCTCAAAGCCAGCCAAGCAAGTCTAGCTCAAAGCTAGCCCATAATCAGCCTAATGCCAGCCCAAAGCTAACCTAAAGGCAGCCTAAAGCTAACCCATAGTTAACCCTTAAGCTAACGCAAAGCTATCCCAAAGCTAACCTAAAGGCAGCCTAAAGCTAACCCATAGTTAACCCTTAAGCTAACGCAAAGCTATCCCAAAGCTAACCAGCCCAAATGAGCTCTATGCTCGGCTGGACTTGCTGAATGATATGAGGAGACATGATACGAGGAGACAGCCAGGGCAGTAACTCTGCATGTTAACAGTGTGAACATTGACACGTGCTGAGGCACAACTGCCAGTCAACACACACACACACACACACACACACACACACACACACACACACACACACACACACACACACACACACACACACACACACACACACACACACACACACACACACACACACACACACACACACACACACACACACACACACACAGCATCAGCGAGACAGCCTCAGTCTGTCCTGCCTCCCCAGCTGTCTGTGAGGCTCAGGGACATCACAGAATCAGACATATTTCTGCAAATACTATTGGAACCTCTGACAGATGACTTCTAGACATTGTCTTGTCTAGAGGCATTCAGAAATAGGAACTAAACACAGAGGGAAAGCCTGAGTTGTGAATCGGCTTAATTTTTATCTGGGTAGGTGGACTTGGAGTACGCTAGCTCACTTTGTTACAAAGTACAACATAATCTTAAACCGTAGCCTTTGTTTTTATTTATTCAACATCAAAGTAAGCATTGGAGTTTAGCTAACAGAAAAGTGTGATAACTTATTAAACCTCTACGGGGCACCACAACACCGCACCTGCAATGAAGAAGAGGGAGCTCGCTTGCAATCTCTCTCTCTCTCTCTCTCGCTCTCTCTCTCTTTCTCCACACTGTGGTTCAATTCAGTCGGAAACGCCAGCATCCAATATGTCAAAGTGGGCTCTTGAGCAATTACTGTTTAATCACAGGCGAGTTAGCCAAGACACAACACACGCACGCACGCACGCACACACACACACACACACACACACACACACACACACACACACACACACACACACACACACACACACACACACACACACACACACACACACACACACACACACACACACACACACACACACACTGTCTGTTTTAACGTTGGGGGAATTCACTGGGCATAATAACTCAGCTGGATGGTTTTTATGTGCCGTGTTTATGCTGGCAAAATGTCTCCCCCAAGAGCTTGGTGTGACGGCTCTGGGTTATCTTTTTAATTAACACGTAAGCCTGTTGATGTTAATTCATGAATTCATTGAAAACAGACTGATCATTCCCCACTAGAAAAGATCAGACAGAAAATAAATGATGGATCCTAACCAGTCATGAGCGCAGCAGTTGAAATGTCTAGCATTTATTCTGGTTGTTTTTCCCTGAAATAAAATGTTTGATTTTTAGGTAGCACTTTGTTCATTCCTTTAGTTGATCAAGCACCTCAGGGAGTATAATGTAGGATTTTGGTGTTAAAAGAGTAAAGAAGAGTAAAATAAGCAAAGTAAACGTTGGCCTTTCTTAGCATAAATAGGGTATAAATAGGACATAAATAGGACATAAATAGGGCATAAATAGTATTATACTGGACATAGATAGGGCATCATTACAACATACATAGGACATAAACAGTATTATACTGGACATAGATAGGGCATCATTACAACATACATAGGACATAAACAGTATTATACTGGACATAGATAGGGCATCATTACAACATACATAGGACATAAACAGTATTATACTGGACATAGATAGGACATCATTACAACATACATAGAACATAAATAGTTAAACGTGATGTATTATGATATCATTAACGTTCATAAATGGATGATAGAACGGGGGCTTTGAAGGTCTTTTACTTTGTCAACATTTATTCAATCTGCCAAACACCACAGACATTACAGCCACTACAGACGCTACAGACGCTACTTACACCACAGGCAACACAGACACCGCAGACACCACAGCCACCACAGACACTACATACGCTACATACACCACAGACACCACACACACCACAGCCACCACAGACACTACATACGCTACATACACCACAGCCACCGCAGACGCCACATACACCACAGCCCCTACAGACGCTACATACACCACAGACAACACAGCCACTGCAGACGCCACAGACACCACAGCCACCACAGACACTACATACACCACAGACACCACACACACCACAGACACCACAGACACTACATACGCTACACACACCACAGCCACCACAGACACTACATACGCTACATACACCACAGACACCACACACACCACAGACACCACGGGCACTACACACACCACAGACACAACATACACCACATACACCACAGCCAACAGAGACACTACAGACACCACATACCCTACATACACTACAAACACTACGGCCACTACGGACACTACATACACTACAGACACTACATACACTACAGCCAACAGAGACGCTACAGACACCACATGCCCTACAGACACTACAGACACTACATAAACTACTGACACTACGGACACTATAGACACTACAGACACTACATAAACTACGGACACTACGGACACTATAGACACTACATACACTACATACACTACGGACACTACATAAACTACGGACACTACGGACACTATAGACACTATAGACACTACATACACTACATACACTACGGACACTACATACACTACATAAACTACGGACACTACGGACACTATAGACACTATAGACACTACATACACTACAGACACTACATACACTACATACACTACAGACACTACAGACACCACAAACCTTGCAGACACTACATACCCTACGTACACTACGGACACTACGGACACTACGGACACTACAGACACTACGGACACTACGGACACTACAGGCACTACGGACACTATGGACACTACAGACACTACAGACACTACAGACACTACATACACTACGGGCACTACAGGCACTACGGACACTACGGACACTACGGACACTACAGACACTACAGACACTACGGACACTACGGACACTACGGACACTACAGACACTACGGACAGTACGGACACTGCATACACTACGGGCACTACGGGCACTACGGACACTACAGACACTACAGACACTACGGACACTACGGACACTACATACACTACGGACACTAAGGACACTACAGACACTACGGACACTGCGGACACTACGGACACTACGGACACTACGGGCACTACGGACACTACAGACACTACAGACACTACGACACTACATACACTACATACACTACTTACACTACGTACGCTACGGACACTATGGACACTACATACACTACATACACTACGTACCCTACGTACACTACGGACACTACAGACACTACAGACACTACTTGAAGAGATGTCAGGTAGGTCATCCTTGATCCTTCTTGTACATTTTATACAAATGATTGGTACTTACTTCATGGGCTTGAACAGCGCCTGTCCGTAGTTATGGAAGGTCATGATGAGCTTCAGTTGAGTTCCTCCTGACTTCATGACTGTTTAGGGAAGAGACAAAGAGGTCAAATGTGAATTTACTGTACCATCTTGAGGTACAGAAACACAGAGACATGCACACGACCATACATGCGTGCGCACACACGTAGGCACACACACACACACGTAGGCACACACACACACACACGTAGGCACACACACACACACGTAGGCACACACACGTAGGCACACACACACACACGCAGGCACACACACACACGTAGGCACACACACACACACGCACGCACACACACACGCAGGCACACACACACACACCAATGACCACACCTCCCCCCACCCCCACTAGGGATGTGAAAAGTTGAAACATTTTCCTAACTATTAAACAGTCGGTTTTACATTAAAACTCTAAGAAAAAGTATAAAATTCCACATGAATTCACAATGCAGAATATGTTCCTATCGCGCATGAGCGCTAGGGGGCAATGAAGTTCTATGTACCGGTTCTATGTACCGGAGTAGGCTGAATCTCAAATTTAACACTTGGATTAGGCCCTTTATCGAGTGGCCACTTGCTGTTGTGTGCGATAATGATAATTAGAGTCCGAAGGTGTTTTGGCCAAAATGAGCAAGGAGACGATGCGTACTCGATGTCCCAACTGACACAAATATAAATCAATTTGCAAGCATTGTCTTCCTCGACCTGTCCAGTAGCAGTGTGTAGTTAAAATCACTGGGGAAGCCAAGCCCCCCCCACAAAGAGCTATATTACAACCTGTCTGTTGTGATAATTGTGTTGTTTAGTTCATATGCCTCGACACTGTGATATATAGGCCTAAAGGCCAAGACTATAAGAAGACACAGTGGCAGAATAAATTCAACCACACCTTTGTTTCATCACAAAACCGGACAGTAACCTTTGTCCAGTGAAGTCCACAAAGCATATTGTATGTACAGTAACAGATAGTTACATGACCTACAGCATAGTCAAGCAAGTTAATGTTTATGATATTTTCAGACCACTAAAGAACTATTGATTTAGAACCACAGAGAGTTACAGCAAGTCACAAAGAAAACAGGAGCTCCACTATTCCAACACCATTTCAACTTCAACATTTCAACATCATCAAATCACCTCTGCTTAGTCTAATACAGTGACAACTAAAACATACCCAAAACAATTTAGTCCAATCAACGTAATCTAAATATGATGAGGCTGTTCATGGTTCTGATTTCTATGTGCACGTGTGTGTGTGTGTGTGTGTGTGTGTGTGTGTGTGTGTGTGTGTGTGTGTGTGTGTGTGTGTGTGTGTGTGTGTGTGTGTGTGTGTGTGTGTGTGTGTGTGTGTGTGTGTGCATTCGTGGAAGCAGAAAAAGCCTACTTTTAGAGAAACGTCAATGCCATCCTCTCTTTGATGTTGATAAAACCTAACCTGGGTGATACCTTTTTCCGTGTGTGTTCGTGTGTTTTCTTAACATTGACATAGCTAATATAAACAATTCGTAACACTTTCTATGAATACCCTCTTCACCCTCTTCATAATGCATTATAAGCATTTTGAAGTGTTGTAAAGGCACTTACAGTAATATGTGTATTCATAGGAGGTCTTACCAAACTATTGCCTTCAGTTCTTTTCACTGATCATATTCCAGTGATGTACAAATACACTATTATGCAGGAAACAGTAGCTACTCCACTTTACCTGAATCCATGTATGGATCTCCTCCTTCATTGCAAAGAGAAGACTCAGTAACCCTGTTAGAGTTGGACCAGGTTAGGCTGTACAGAAACTGGAAAACTCCAGACTACCCAGGAGGCTAGAAGTCTTCCAACTCCAAAACTCTCTCCGCCCGTGTAAAAGAACAGTACAATTACCTACGCCCATCTTTCTCTTCAGATCTGGCCGTCGCTCCGTCGCTCCGTTTCACACGGAGGGAGTGGGCCAGGCTAAATCAGACACGCTCCAGACTCTGCCTGATTATCTGTCTAACAAAAGGCCTGAGAGGGGCTGTCTAAATGGCTTGTGTTTCTGTCATAATGGACAGGCTTTCAGGGGATTTGTCCATATATTACAGAGCATTAACTTGAGCATATTACACAACCCTGCAGCTCTGCCTAACCACAATGTAAACAAGCCCTGCAGTCTCCTCTTTCACTCTTTCTTTCTCCTTTGCTCTCACACTCACTTTATTTCTATTTCTCTGTCTTTCTCTCTCACTCTCTCTTTATTTCTCTGTCTTTCTCTCTTAAACTCTCTGTCTTTCTTAAACTCTCTCTCCCAGCTAGGTCTCTCTCTCTTACCATTTCTCTCTTTGTTATACGGCAAGATGTATTAGATTTTCCGGTTGCTGGGTCATATGATAGTGCTACCAGATAATCTAACGTTAATCCTTTAGTTGTCCTAAACACTTTGCCACCGTGACCTGCCTATATATAAAGCTTTCGAAAACTGCTTGTAACCCTCCCCCACAAACAAAACCATTGTTTGTAACTAGGACACTGATAATGAGCCGCGACCCGTGATCCAAAAGGAACTGGATGAGATGCACCAGCTGGGAAGCGCTGATCTAATCGACAAAACTCAAAAAGGTCATCCCTGATGAAACATTCAAATGAGATTCATGGTTCAAGTGGATTGAAACTAGGCCAGAGTTAGCATAGAGTAGCCTACAGTGCGCGTCACGGCCACCTGTAGTGGAAGCACTGCTATGCATTCCACAACGGTTATGATGGCCATCCATAGTGCTCTCTCTATCTGAGCATCCCTGAATTCATGAATGACAATGTCTTTTTTTTTTTTTACAAAAGCTCCCTCTCGGTGGAACACTTCTGTATCATAATGATGAATGCTCTCTCTCTCTCTCTCCCTCTCTCTCTACACAGGCGTACGGACACACACACACACACACACACACACACACACACACACACACACACACACACACACACACACACACACACACACACACACACACACACACACACACACACACACACACACACACACACACACACACACACACACCTGGGCTGCTGTAGATGTATGAGTTATGAGATGTTCTGCACACTGAGAAAAAGGTAATATCTTTACAGAGAGACAGGCTCAACCAAACATTATCAGCAGGAAAAATGCTGAAGTGGAAACTTTCCTGAATATCTGCACCCTGTGTTGTCTCTCTCCCTGATCCAGGCTGGACTGAACGGGAAGGCTGCTGTCTGTGTGGAGGTACAGTATGCACGCACACACACAAACACGCACGCACGCACACACACACACACTCCTCCACAAACCCCACATTCCTTCCTCCACACACACAGCGTTTTATATGGCCATCTCTGAGGGCAGATGCAGTTGATTGATGGGCAGAGCAATGGAAACAGTGGGTGACACACACCTAGAACAAGAGGTGCCAGCACGATTGATTACATCCTGTCCAGGAGTGATTGAGGAACTAATATCAATGCTGGAGGGAACTTTAATGGCGTTGTCCAGCGGTTCTTATTTTAGCCCTTGTCTTTGCATGCACACCAACATCAGCATAGACACGAGACTGTGTATGTATGTATCCCTCGCATGCAGGCACACACACACACACACACACACACACACACACACACACACACACACACACACACACACACACACACACACACACACACACACACACACACACACACACACACACACACACACACACACACACACACACACACACACAGACACACACAGACACACAGCCACCCCGACCCCCTTACACACACACAGGTCTATGATATGGTAGACCTCAGACTGATGAGTGAGGGAGGCAGTACTTCATTGCAGCTGTAGCTCTCCAGTGGGAACAGTAGCAGTCCCAGAGGTGGACACATTAAGCCTGCGACAGCCACATAATGTCACCTAAACACTGTATGATTGCTTGGAGGTCTGAAAGATTATTTTCCATAACCAAACTGTTTGACACAGAAGGATTGATGGTTTTTCATCTATTTTTCACTTCCTCTGAATGTATTTGCTATCTGTAACAAGGGCCTCAGGTAAAAATGAAAGGGGATTTAATTGAAACTCAGCATTGGGACAAAAGCACCGGATGTTGATTAAACGTGGTTTACTATATAATGCCTTGTGTATGTGTGTATCATAGTCTCTCTCTCTCTCTCTCTCTCTCTCTCTCTCTCTCTCTCTCTCTCTCTCTCTCTCTCTCTCTCTCTCTCTCTCTTCTCTCTCTCTCTCTCTCTCTCTCTCTCTCTCTCACACTCACTCACTCACTCACTCACTCACATATACACACACACACTCACTCACTCACATATACACACACACACTCACTCACTCACATATACACACACACACTCACTCACTCACATATACACACACACACTCACTCACTCACTCACATATACTCACACTCACTCACTCACTCACTCACTCACTCACTCACATATACACACACACACTCACTCACTCACTCACATATACACACACACTCACTCACTCACATATACACACACACACTCACTCACTCACACATTCACACACACACTCACTCACTCACATATACACACACAGATTCACTCACTCACTCACTTACTCACTCACTCACTCACTCACTCACTCACTCACTCACTCACTCACTCACTCACTCACTCACATATACACACACACTCACTCACTCACTCACATATACACACACACACACTCACATATACACACACACACACACACTGCACAGTATTCTTGGTATTCTAGTTCTTCCCAGACTCACCGACACTGGTGATCCTCTGGGTGACCAGATCCTTGAGCAGGGAGTCCAGGACAGGGTTGTGTCTGGAGTAGAGTTCGTAGCGGTTGATACCGATGTGGAAGCGAAGCCAGTTGGGGTAGGACTCGGCTGTCACCTCCCCTGTAGGGGGGTACTCCTCCTCTTCCACGTTAGCTTCATTGTGCCTAGTGGATGGAGAACAGAAGCGAGGGTTGAGTTGTAGGAAAGGAGAAGAGGAGAGGAGCTCAACTGTCAATGCATTGTCTAATTCACTGCTACAGATTTGGTAACGAAGATGACTGCTACAGCAGAGGAGGCTAGTGAGAGGAGCTATAGGGGGTTGGGCTCATTGTAATGGCTGGAATGGAATCAATGGAAAGGTACCAAACACATCAGACACATGGAAACAACGTGTTGGACTCCGTTCCATTGATTCCATTCCAAGTATTACAATGATCCTGTCCTCCTATACTCTAGCTCCTCCCACCAGCCTCAGGTGTGTTCATAAGCCTCACAGTATTCTCCTGGATTAATGGGTGTGTTACTGCTTAGGGATTGGATGGATTTCAGATTTTATGATGGCATCCAGGTTATCAAAAAGTTTCCTCAGAAATGTCATTAAGTCTAATCAAATGACATGAATTAAATCAAATATCACACCTGTCGTCAAAGTAGAGTCCTACATGCAATATCAAGGAAGCTGACGTTTAATGAAGGTGTAAAATAGTGCAGTAATAAACAACACTATCTTGCTAAGCAAACCTAAAGCCAATGTTTATGATGTAACCACCATATATGGCAATCACATCATCATACAATATATTGGAGAGACTCACCATTGAAATTCAATCAATATGTTGTTTACACACGATTGAACATAAACAGCATCGTTATTGAAGTCATACATAGGGTATAATCAAATCAAATAACCTAACATCTGTATGCCTACAGTGTTGGATGAATACAGGACACATATCTGTGGCCAAACTCTCTATTCTTAATTAAGTTATTACAGTGTAATAACACAATAAGTATGACAATAGTATGCCTACCCCCACATGCTTAGGAGATCATTAGATATTACAGTAAACCACGGCAGAATCAAATAGGTAAGTAGCCTACAGATGCAAAGGGCAGGGGGGGCTCAGAAGACCAGCACAGTTCAGGTCAAAAGAAAGGCCATCGTTTGAGTGTGGATGGATAGATAGTTTATTCACTACACAACGGTAGAGGTGGAGAGGAAGAGTTGAATAGATAGATTGTCTTCCAGTTAACGATGTCCCCATAGAATGGAGAGAGTGTGAGGAGAAATGGTGATAGATAGATGGATAGAGAGATAGATAGCAGTAGAGAATAAAGAATGGGGAGAGTGTGAGGAGAAATGGTGATAGATAGATAGCAGTAGAGAATAAAGAATGGAGAGAGTGTGAGGAGAAATGATGATAGATAGATGGATAGAGAGATAGATAGCAGTAGAGAAGAAAGAATGGAGAGAGTGTGAGGAGAAATGGTGATAGATAGATAGCAGTAGAGAATAAAGAATGGAGAGAGTGTGAGGAGAAATGATGATAGATAGATGGATAGAGAGGTAGATAGCAGTAGAGAATAAAGAATGGAGAGAGTGTGAGGAGAAATTATGATAGATAGATGGATAGAGAGATAGATAGCAGTAGAGAATAAAGAATGGAGAGAGTGTGAGGAGAAATGGTGATAGATAGATGGATAGAGAGATAGATAGCAGTAGAGAATAAAACATGGGTTTGCATGCAGGAGTACCACTTTGCAGTAGGTGCAATGAATAGTGTATGGACAATAAGTCATGTATATAGTCATGTAGCCTTTAAGCTACAGGGTATAGTGGATAGCAAGCAGGGCAACTGTGATGCTCAGTTCAGGTATCTGGACAAGTGGACCATTAGTTATTAATATCACTTTTGTATTCATTTAATTAAAACAGTGAAAGCCAGGGAGGAAGTCAATTCAAGAAACTGTTGCTTGAGGGTAATAATCAATTTATGGCACTGTACACCTGTCACCTTGATTTCTGATAAGGTGATACGCCTGCTTCCTTTTATCCCCAGCTTACCATTCTTGATTCCCCGCTGTTTTCGGATAGAACCTGATGTCAGTATTGACGTTGAACAAGGTGTCGTCGTCTGTGAGGGTCGGCAGGTCCGTCTTGTATAAAGGATGCTCGAACAGAGCCGGCAGCCGGAAGATACCGGGCGCAGCAACGGTCTTACCCCGGCTGGCGTCTCTGATGAGCGGCTTCTGGTTATCCGCTGCCCCGTCGTACTGTTTCATTCGTTTGAAAGACTCCGCTCTCTCCCCAGCGGCAGGGATTTTTTCCAGGGAATGGGACGTGAGGTTTGAGCTCGGCTCGTTGCTAAAATCTTGCAGGATTCTCAGCGTGTGTTTGTTAGGCCAGCCCGGTTCCGCCACCGACCTAGCGCGTTGCTTCCCCCAGCTCCCGGCCTCCTCGCTCGGGTTGTGAGTGCACTGGCAGCCACCGTTGCCGGTTTCCGGTCCCGCCGCTCGCTTCTCTAGTTTTGGGAGCAAGTCTATCATAATGTGCATGGTGCACGCCACCAAAAACACCATGAGTATCAAAACTCGAAATTTACGAAACATTATCATCTTGATCATTTTGTACAGGATTCACTACTAAGTAGTTGCTGTTATATCACTAAACCAAAAAAGCAGCGCACAACACCGATATATATTACAATTATATTCAATGTGAAATATGGAGCAAAAACCCAATGTAGATCATTTAGAGATTTTTTCTGGTCATTCCAAACATAATCCGTGTTATATCAGAAACTCCATGTTTACGCACAGAGCGCTGGTCTTTTAGAAAAGACTGAATGATTCATATTCAGCCAGATGGACATGCCGACTCATTGCGGAGAGCAGGCACCTTAAAGCAAATGGGTCTGTGGCTATTCTGAATACGGCACAAAACGATATATAATCGCAATAGCAGTGAACAGTTGAGGGCATTTTAAACGTGTTTTAGCACAATTGCGTTTCGAAAGCACTGTTCCATCCTCAGAACATGCAATGCTGAGCATAAAAACGTGTCAATGCTGTCCAATCGTCATTTTTTGTTAAAAGTCCGAGGGACAGTCTTTATTCAATTTCCGATTAAAACATGTAGCCACGGTCCTTGTAGGAAATAGCAACAGGCACCAAAAAATGTGTTAAAGAAAAAAAAAATCGACGAGATTTAAAAAAACATGTGATGCACTGTCAGCTGAAGCTACCTGGATGCGAGTCTAGGCCAGATCCTGTCAAACATATAAATCTCCCGTCACCGTCTTTCCGTTCAAGGAACAGCAGAGCGAGTAGGATACACCGCTTGGCAGGTGCAGAGATTTTCGCTTCCACTCGTGTCCCGTGGCTGTTATACTTCTCAGTTGAACTAGTATCCTGCTCTTACTGGGTGGGTGTGTTAAATATTATGATCAACCCTTCTGAGCCCAGCCTCGCCGGCGTCATAGGGAAGAGATTGGCTGCGTCTACATGCAAACAGCGATAGTGACATAAAGAGAGAGAGAGCTTCAGAAAGCGTGTTGGAACGATATACTGTAAACCTGGCTGCAACTCTCCACAGCGCAAGAAGAGGGCATCTTCTATTTCTAAGCGCAATACTGCTATTTACCACTGTGCAGTCGACCAGACCCTGCGCCAGGATAAAGGGGGAAGTTGAAATCGGTGAAGGGGCACACTTTTGGGGTGTTCTTGCATTTGAATTATATTAAGTTCGGCTTATTTCACGCTATACCACAATAAACAAAGTTCAAATTTCGAGAATCCGAGATCATTGATTGAGTGCTTTTGAAGTGACAGATTGAGAGAAATAAGTAGCATATCTCCGCTGCGCTGTATCAGTACAATGGACAGCGCCCTGCACACTAAATCAAGGCCGTTTTGGTAATGAATAGGCTACAATACAGATAGGGTAAATCACCTATGACAAACAGCCTATGTGAATGCAGCCATACATACAGCTGTTTAACCAAAATACAAGCATAAATACTGCAATACAAACGAATGAATGAAAACAGAACAAAACAACAGTAAGCCTAGCCCTTTTAAAGAAAATATCAGATAAATATAGGAATGACACAATCTACACTGAACAAATATATAAACACAACATGTAAAGTGTTGGTCCCATGTTTCTGGGCTTGGCAATGGCCTCTGTGGTATGATGCCTTTGATTTGACGGCCTATAAAATGTGCAGTTCGGCGCCGGGATGATTGTTAGGCCCGATTATGTATTTTTGCGCATAATCTTAGCTAGCCAACGTCGCCATGACATCGCCTACAAGTATGATCGGGGATTTCTATTGGAGAAGCAGTTTGAGCCTATCTTCATAGTGTACTGTCTTTGGTGAAGCAGCTTCAACGGTAAATTTGACCCCGCCCTTATGAATCAAAATCAAATATTACAGGCAGAGGTGTATCACGTTATTCACTTACAGTAGCCTACCACATATCAGAAGCGTTTTTTCCCACTTTTTATGGAAACCCAAAGAAGTCATACCAAACCACCCCAGTGGCTTTCCATAACCTATCCCCTACACACGGCCCCTCTGTCCATTGTGCTGGCGCAGCGGAGATACAGTTTTTGCGCCAACCTGTCACTCAATTATTTGAACTTTTTTGCTGTTTTTATGTAACGATATAAAACTAAAACTGAGGGGGCTCAAGTTTCAAAGGAGGGGGCTAAGCCCCCCTTTTCCCCCTCGTGGAGCCGGGCCCACAGTCGACACTGATGCTCTGAAGCCCATAAAATAGGAAACTTTGTGGACTTGGTCCATTAGGCTACATCAACTGCAGGCCTAGACACCACTGGAGCATGCTGGTCCAACTTGGTGGATACACTTGACCGCAATTGCACATACCCATACTCCATGACATGAAGCTACACTCTTAGAGAAAAGGGTTCCAAAGGCCTCTTCAGCTGTCCCAACAGGAGAACCCTTTTTGTTTCCAGGTAGAACCCTTTTGGGTTCCTCTGTGGAAAGAGTTCTACATGGAACAGAAAAGGGTTCTACCTGGAACCAAAAGGGTTCGACCTGGAAACAAAAACAGTTCTTCAAAGAGTTCTCCTAACCCTTTTGGTTCAAGATAACTCATTTTTTGGGAATGGCAAGCCCATGTCCCCACTCCCCTCTGTGTGTGTCTGTCTGTGTGTCTGTGTGTCTGTCTGTCTGCCTGTCTGTCTGTCTGTGTGTGTGTGTGTGATTAACTGTCTGAAGATGATGGGCTATGATAGGCACTATACCTAATCTCTGTACTTAACCTAAAGATTTCAATACTGTCCATAAGGATCTCATTAATGCATATGAATGTGTTGTGATGGCTGTTATGCATCAACAACTTGAATACCTCCATCTGAAAGTGAATGATAACAATAACTATCTGTTGTGAGAAACTGAGACAAACATTTCATTACGACGGCAAAAAAGACATGCAATTATTACATGCTGCAGCAAAAGCTAGCCTGGCACCTAAAGCACTCGCATTTCCATCCCAAATGGCACCCTATTCGCTAGTGCACTACTTCCATAGGGCTCTGGTCAAAAGTAGTGCACTATGTAGGGAATAGAGTGCCATTTGGGATGCAAACAGAGGAAGAGGATTAAATGAATAACAGCTTAAGTGCCTTGGAGTTTATTCAATCTGCCAATTATAGGCCTTTTGACTGGCTAAATATACAACACACTCCTCATGCAGAAAATCTATTTACCTCGTCATGTGCCACACAGCTTCAACCGTGTGGGATGCAGAGCAATGCGGAGCAATAAACATGAACTATCTATTGGCGAAAATGTCTACCGCTTAAAACATTAATGTAAAATAAATAGAATGGAAATGATGGGGTAATAAATATGATGTGAAATGGAGGGGAGGGAGGGGTTTGTGTTTGTGTGTGTGTTTGTGTGTGCATGTGTGTGTGTTTGTGTGTGTGTGTGTGTGTGTGTTTGTGTGTGCATGTGTGTGTGTTTGTGTGTGCATGTGTGTGTGTTTGTGTGTGTGTACACTGTGCTTCTGAAGGCACCACTAACTGGGACAGAATGGAAGAGTTTCACTTGGCTTCTGTCTCTTGTCCCAGAGGCATTTGTGTTCAAGTTCATGCCCCTGCCAGATTTGCACATCTAAATAAATAATATAGGATCTTAAAGCTAACAAGTAAACAAATTGTTCTCCCCAAAGGCGAGCCTGCTGTCCCAATTCATCTTGTGTTTCCAGACAAAACAATTAGTCATGAACAGACGTCTGAGAATCCACTGATGCTAAGCTCTAAGTGTAAAGGTAGTCAATGCTCCAGCTCGCATCAATATGCAGTCGGTTCTGACTGACAGAAAGAGAGAGAGAGAGAAATATGTCATGTTTTATTACATCTGAGAAACAATGCTCATTTCAAAGCAGTAGGAACCAGGCTGAACATGTCGTTTTTGAGAACATACATAGTTGATTTCACTATCTGCATACAAATGGAAGAGAAAATACAATTTCAAGAACAAAGGACATTATAATACTTTACAATGCTTCATTTGGCATTACACAGCCTGCTCATTATGCTTTATGCATGTAGTTACAGGGTTATGAGCAGTTATTAAAGCCTATGTTGTACGTTATAATGCATTATGTAATATACCGTCACGACTTCCACCGAACGTGGCTCCTCTCCCTGTTCGGGCGGTGCTCGGCGGTCGTAGTCGCTGGCCTACTAGCTGCCACTGATCCATTTTTCCTTTTCGTTTGTGTCTGTCTGTATTGTTTTCACCTGTGTCTTGTTAGTTGATTTGGGTGGGTATATTTACCTCCGCTGCCTGCGAGTCTTTGTGCGGGATTGTTTTCTGTGGTGACGTTATTTAGGGGTGCGTGTCTGCACCCCGGGGTTTCTTTTCTCTCGGCAGTTGTGCCGTTTTGGTATTGAGTTTAGTAGTAGAGGTTTCTCCTCCGTGTGTGTTACGCTTTGTTCCCTGTGTGTGTGGCAATCTCGTTTTGGGCGTGTTTTAGTCCCATGTTGTAGTTGTGTTGGGACTGCTCATTAAACTTTTGCCACTGGGATTTCCTTGCTCTCCTACTCCTGTATCCTGCACCTTCCTCCATTAGGAGGCACCGTAACAGATACAGTTTAAGTCAGAAGTTTACATACACTTAGGTTGGAGTCATTAAAACTCGTTTTTCATCCACTCCACAAATTTCTTGGAAACAAACTATTGTTTTGGCAAGTTGGTTAGGACATCTACTAAGTCATTTTTCCAACAATTGTTTTCAGATTATTTGACTTATAATTCACTGTATCACAATTCCACTGGTTCAGAAGTTTACATACACTGAGTTGACTGTGCCTTTAAACAGCTTGGAAAATTCCAGAAAATTTATGTCATGGCTTTAGAAGCTTCTAATTGTCTAATTTTCATAATTTGAGTCAATTGGAGGTCTACCAATGGATGTATTTCAAGGCCTACCTTCAAACTCAGTGCCTCTTTGCTTGACATCATGGGAAAATCAAAAGAAAACAGCCAAGACCTCAGAAGAAATATTGTAGACCTCCATAAGTCTGGTTCATCCCTGGGAGCAATTTCCAAACGCCTGAATGTACGTTCATCTGTACAAATAACAGTACACAAGTATAAACACCATGGGACAACGCAGCCGTCATACTGCTCAGGAAGGAGACGAGTTCTGTCTCCTAGAGATGAACGTACTTTGGTGCGAAAAGTGCAAATCAATCCCAGAACAACAGCAAAGGACCTTGTAAAGATGCTGGAGGAAACAGGTACAAAAGTATATATGTACACAGTACCACAAGTCCTATATCGACATAACCTGAAAGGCCGCTCAGCAACGAAGAAGCCACTGCTCCAAAACCGCCATAAAAAATCCAGACTACGGTTTGCAACTGCACATGGGGACAAAGATTGTACTTTTTGGAAAAATGTCCTCTGGTGACACAAAAAATAGAACTGTTTGGCCATAATGACCATCATTATGTTTGGAGGAAAAAGGGGAAGCTTGCAAGCCGAAGAACACCATCTCAACCGTTGGGATGGTGGGGGTGCGATGCTACAGGAGGGACTGGTGGGACTGAAGTGGGTGGTGCTTTGCTACAGGAGGGACTGGTGCACTTCACAAAATAGATAGTATCATGAGGAGGAACATTATGTGGATATATTGAAGCAACATCTCAAGACATCAGTCAGGAAGTTAAAGCTTGGTCGCAAATGGGTCTTCCAAATGGACAATGAACCCAAGCATACTTCCAAAGTTGTGGCAAAATGGCTTAAGGACAACAAAGTCAAGGCATTAGAGTGGCTATCAAAAAGCCCTGACCTCAATCCTATAGAAAATGTGTGGTCAGAACTGAAAAAGCGTGTGCGAGCAAGGAGTCCTACAAACCTGACTCAGTTACACCAGCTCTGTCAGGAGGAATGGGCCAAAATTCACCCAACTTATTGTGGGAAGCTTGTGGAAGGCTACCCAAAATGTTTGACCCAAGTTAAACAATTTAAAGGCAAGCTTGTGGAAGTCTACCCAAAACGTTTGACCCAAGTAAAATAATTTAAAGGCAACGCTACCAATTACTATTTGAGTGTATGTAAACTAAAGACCCATTGGGAAAGTGATGAAACAAATAAAAGCTGAAATAAATAATTCTCTCTACTATTATTCTGACACTTCGTCCGAAGAGGAGGAGTAGGGATTGGACCAAATCGCAGCGGGTGTTGAATACATAATGATTTATTAAATGCCGAAGACAAACACGAAAAAACACTTGGAATGATTACAAAACAAATAAACGATGAAGACAGACCTGACTTGAGAACTTACAAACTACGAAGAACGCACGAACAGGAACAGACTACATACATGAACGACAAACGAAACAGTCCCGTGTGGTAGACATACAGACACGGAAGACAACCACCCACAAACAAACAGTGAAACCAGCCTACCTTAATATGGTTCTCAATCAGAGGAAACGTCAAACACCTGCCTCTAATTGAGAACCATATCAGGCAACACATTAAACCCAACATAGAAACACAACACATAGAATGCCCACCCCAACTCACGCCCTGACCAACTAAATACATACAAAACAACAGAAAACAGGTCAGGAACGTGACAGAACCCCCCCCTCAAGGTGCGAACTCTGGGCGCACCCCTAAAACTCAAGGGGAGCGTCTGGGTGGGCATCTGTCCGCGGTGGCGGCTCCGGCGCAGGACGAGGACACCACTCCACCATTGTCTTTGTCCCCCTCCTTAGCGTCCTCCGAGTGGCGATCCTCGCCCCCGACCTTGGTCTAGGAACCTTAACACCGGTCACCCCTAGATAACTCAGGACATAGAGGTAGCTCAGGACAGAGAAGTAGCTCAGGACAGAGAGGTAGCTCAGGACAGAGAGGTAGCTCAGGACAGAGAGGCAGCTCCGGACTGGGTGGCAGCTCCGGACTGGGTGGCAGCT